>NC_048418.1:25192963-25197596 GCF_013103735.1 Etheostoma cragini | reverse complement strand
CCTCTTTCTGTCCCAGAGCCCAGAACATGTTCCGTCAGGCCATGCGCTCTCCTGTCATCATGTTCCACGTGGTGCCGTCATCGATGCAGGCCAACTACGAGCAGCTGGCCCACGCTGAGAGGAACCCAGCGTACACCTCGGGCCGTTTCAGCCCCGACTCCCTTACTGGCAGCACCGTGTCCGGCATAGACCACACCCTGCAGAGGGCGTCCCGACACGGTTCCCAAACTCACCCACACTCCCATCTGCACCCTCAATCCCATGGTCACCCAGAGCAGACCGATGGCTACCCTCCTCTGGCTCACCCTGCGGTCTCCGCAGCCAAGCCCCCGACAGGCCACACGCCCTCGCCTCAGAGGGGGCTCAACGCCACGCCGACAGGAGGATTTACCAAAAAAGTTGGGAGGAGGCTCAACATCCAGCTACAGAAAGGTGAGGTGATGAGTGGTGGGAAAGAGGACAAATGTAGATTTTGTTGTCACAAACACCATACGTTAGGGACACAGCCCGCTTGGGGCTCTTTTGGTGCGATTCGGGGTGAAGTTGAAGCGTTGTTGCATTTTTCAATTGGTTTGGTTTTCTTATACACTGCACGTTGTCAAACGCACCAACCACTGTCAACACGTCACGGTCAGGACAGACACTTGTTATTGGAATATCTATCTATCTAATATCTGAAACTCGCCGACACGTCCTGGTCTCAACACCAAAGTTATAACTGCTTTCTCTTCTAGTTTAGTCTGATATTTTAAAAGAAGGCGAGCAATGAGCAGCTGACAGACAGCGAGAGAAGGTGAGAGATGATGATGATGTCACACCAGCGATGTGGGCTCAGAGCAGCTCATGGATCTGAATGGGATCTGTTGACTACCTGTGTTTGGCTCGGATTCCGTTCTCACCTCAAGTGAACTGAACCCTAGTTCACTTGGAGGCGAACCGTGCCCCCCCGTTTTTAAGCGGACCAGAGTTTGATTGTTTGATCCGCACCAGAATTCAGATGAGCTTTCAAACCGGCCCAAACCAACCAGACTGTCCGACCAACCGTCCCAGGGTTCGATTTCAACGGACCAAACAAGGCAGATCTGAAAGTAACCTTAAAGACAAACGAAAAAGAAGTCCAAACCTAACAGAAGGACATGCAAGCAAATAACGCATCATTTTTATAAAATGGGAGAGAGAATAGAAAAAGAGAGGCTGGAATGCTCAGTTGAAACACATTTTATTTGTTTCCTCAAAAGAAAAGCAGTTAGTCGAGTTCCTGCAGGGCACAAGTAGTCCTGAGACACTGTGGTGTTTGACACAGAGGGTGTCCCTCCCGGATGTGAGTTCGAGTGCAGACTAGAGTTGTGCATGCGTCACTTTGGGACAAGTAGCTAGCATGCAAGATGCTAACGAGAGACTTCTGTAATGTCAACCCGGTAAAAATGGACCTACTTAACCAAGTTGGTTCACTGCTGGCTACAAGTTAGCATCACACAGCAAAGGCTGTCAGTGGAATGGTGTTTTGAGCTAACGTTAGAGATCAAACAATCAAAGATAGCTTAAACGTTTTGAAATGACTGCTAGCTTAGCTACAAGCTAGCAATCAAACACAACACAGGTTGTCAGTTGATTGGCGTTTTGAGCCAACGTTAGTAAAACCAATCATATATAGCTACAACGTTTCTGAAATGATTTCCACCTTCTGTTATTGTTTGGAATGAGAAAAGTGTGTTATTTCATGGATTTCACTCATTTTAGTATGACAGTTTAAATCTGAGCATGGGCAGCTCACATCTGCACTCCACTCACTCATAGCTTCATTTACAATAGTTATATCTTTGAGAAGACTTGGGGAGTCTCCTACGACACGCAGCCCACGACTGATGAGAAATATGAGGACATGTCCTTTTTCTAGCCAAAAACATCTCAGGCCCTACATGATGTATTACATCATTTTTGTTTTTGAAGCATGATCCGATTCTTTCCAGTCGGTCTGTGAAATTCTCATGCTTTGCTCAGAAATGAGAGCCATTCTGTGTATGTTCCATTTCAACATAATGAACAAGCAATTCCCCCATTCCTGGCACATCAAACACAAGTATAGGGACTGTTTTTGTTCCGAATTGGCACAAACAAAGAAGCATGCAGAATGCGAACAATGATGTAACAGGCTTAAAAAACATGCAGTGTTCAGCATACTGATGTGAGCAGCAGAGAGTGTCTGGGTGGTGGGAATACAGAACAATAAGCCATGCTGGGGAAAACACTTTGGGGACACCTTCTCTCTGTATGGGCTGTGACTGACAGCTGGCCCAGGTGGTGCTCACCTCTGCCAACAGGATACCAGGTGTCGGGGCTAGGTCTCGGGGCCAGAGAGCTTGTTGCTAAGCAGCCGCTGGTCTCTGTGTGCTGTCAAATGCCACGGCAAAGAGTCTGACAGGGCTGCACCATATGCCTGTTGAAGTTATCACCCAAATGTGTTGCCTCTCCTGGGGCGAGGATCAAGCCAGAACATAAAGCATCGAAACACCCAGCTGCTCCTTGTTCCATCTTCCATCCCAGCTCTAGCTATTTCCACTTGTTCCTCTATCATAGTTTATTTTCTCCTCACTCTCACATCTCTGCTTGGTCATAATACCCTAACCATAGCATAAAAAGCTCTGTGCAGGATATATGCCAGGAGATATTCTGTTATGTTCTCAGACAAAGATGTTATCTTTCATTCCACCTTTTTGTTTGCTGTTGTTGGAGCAGACGTTTGCAGGGATTAACGGTGTCTCCCAAGAGGCTGTTTGGCCCGTCTGTGGTGTTTTGAGTACCGACTTAAAGCCCACAGCTTTGAGCGCAGATTAAACTCTCGCATTGTTTATGTGCTTGAATCAGACACCGGTAGCGTCGCAAATCCCGGGGAATATCAAACTCAATCAAAGGATCCCATTCTGCACAGGAAATTGCTTGGGTATGTCTTAATCAAGCTAATAGGAGTTTTAAAGATCCTCCTCCCTGTTTTAATGCCAGGAACACCACAGGCATTTACCGGTGACTATAATAGCGCACCTCGTCTGCCTGTGGGAAGTTGATTGGCTCATCAATGTAGGGGATTAGGTAGAGGATGTGAAACAGAATAGCTAAGTGTTCTGCCGTTCTTTGCAACAGCTCAGTCAGACAGGCGGCAGGGATTAGGGCCTCTTCTCTGATACAGCAAAGATGCTCGTTATTGTTCTTATTAACTATTTTATACAGTATTATCCTTCTGATTATCTACTATAAATCTACTTGGGCTCTCTGCTGACAGGATGCACGGTTTCTCTTCATTTCCTTTCCTAATAACTGGAAATGGTTTGTTTATAGGATTAGACGTGGGATGAGATTCAGGCTTGTGTGTTCTTAATGTTTAATAATGATACAATCCTAACCCTACTGTTGTCCTCGGGTCCAATTTGACCCTAAACTCTTCCTCTGGTCTTAACTGTTCAACATAATTCACAATTTCTGCTTTTTAACAAAAAAATGTTGTTCTAAAGTAATATAAATGAGGTTTATTGATTATGAATTTGAAAAAAAGATAATTGTGAAACTAGTGGTAATAAGTTGGTGTAAGTGGTCTATATACTCGGGGTAGTGGGGAAAAAACATCATGAAACGTCCTGGTACACCGTAAGACTCAAAGGGGGCCAACAACTTTGAAGAAAACTGCGTAAATGTGATTTTTAAAAGCGACAGGAACTTCAAGAAGTGCTAAAAGTTTCTGATAACATGGACTAAAACGGCAAAAGAGCTCATTTTCTGTTTTGACCTGGGAGGACTACAAGTCCCTGGTCGACGGAAGGACAACAAGAGGGTTTAAGGGGCCGCAAGGACATCCACCCACGTATCGTTTGACCAATAAGATCATGTAAAGATGGTGTATAATGTTGTGTAATGTTGTGTACTGGAAGTACCGGGTCACACATAAAGTAGAATGAGAATCATTTTTGGTGACACTGGAAACTTGGTGGAGCAGGGAGGACAGCCATTGAGAAATTTTTACTCACTTTAACACAACTGCAACATTAAGTGTTGAATGAAATCCCAAATTCCATTTGTTCTCAAACTAGTTGAGCTAGTTTACTGGGACTGGGTATTGTTAAAGAATGACAAAAAAAATACTTTTTTCAATACCAATTTTATATATATATAAAAAAAAATACTCCAATACTCTCTATGATAACTGTGTATCGTATAGTTTTTCCTGTGTCTCTTTAAGACCTGAAACGTTAGACAGCCAATCACAAACATTAGATCTTGGTAGAATTATGCTGCATGCTGATTGGCTCCCTGACTGATGAGATTTCCTCCTTCGGTGTTGGATTTGGGTTTTGAATTACAAGGCATGTTCTGATACTTTGGAGGCAATTCTGTCGGTGCCTAAAACCTATTGAATTCAGTACCCGACCATAAGGTCTACAATCTTTTCAGGATCCCCCTTGCAACAGCAGAAGTTCCCCCCTGGGTACACGTTCCCCGGGTTGGGAATCACTGGTCTACTTGATCATAAGCAGCTGAATATGAACATATCCGCAGCAGCTTGAGCTGCAGGGCTGCAGAGGGAATAGAGGAGCGTCAGCATGGGCCTGAAGACAAAAGCAGATTCCATCAGTAACCTCCCCTC
>NC_048418.1:25147584-25192889 GCF_013103735.1 Etheostoma cragini | reverse complement strand
CCACAGGTCCTGAGGGACTCGGCTTCAGTATAACGTCCCGGGACGTTCCAATCGGCGGCTCAGCCCCCATCTACGTCAAGAACATTTTGCCTCGGGGAGCTGCCATCCAAGATGGCCGCCTCAAGGCAGGAGACAGGTTGCTGGAGGTGAGAAAGTGAATCTATACTGTAACGCTGTCCAAAATATGTGAAGATTTCCAGCTTTCTCTCCGTTTTAAACATGATATATTAGCAATTTGAATATTTCACCTCAGGCTAAGAAATGAATCCACACAGCCTCTCAAACAGGAAAGCCAGACACTGTGTTTTTTGTTTTTTTTAAACCATTAAGTTGCCTTATCTCTCAATAAATCCATGTACTTTGATTATTCACTATTTATTTACTTGGGCTCTCTGCTGACAGGATGCACGGTTTCTCTTCATTTCCTGTCTTTAACTTGCTTAGTAACAGGAAGTACCGGTCGTCTGTTTCTAGGACCAGAGATGGGACGAGATACAGAACTGTGTGTTCCTAACAGTACCTCACGATACAATCTTAACACGCTGCAGGCTAAACTTGATTCCTGTTTGGGTCTTTTCTTTATGTGTGTGGATGTTTTGAGAATCTCTTTCTTTCTTTTCAAAAATACATAATCATCAAAAACTCCTTTAAAAAATGAAACGGCTCAGAGAATAAATATAATAACACGTGGATCTCTGTAACAGAGCTGGAACAATTCCACACGTTGCTGTACAATAAACCGTCTATAAATAATTGCGATTAACAATATTTGTCTCTTGAAGTTGAATTTAAAAACATGTTTTCATTTATTAGTTATTTTTGAATGTTTCCCAGGGTACATCCTTTGGTTACATCTCTGTCATGTGACCCAGATAAATACACAGCTAATGACGAAAACCCCGCCTTTATTGTCATAAAAACATTTGTTGATATAAAGATATGCTGGTAACTTTAATTTCCTCGCGGGAGTCATCCCAAAGGGATTAATGAAGCTAAGTCTAAGTCTATATACGGTCAAGTGCCAACAACTATCAATAACTTATACAATTACAATTTGGCATATCTAAACAAAATCAACAATTAGCAGTAATATGCCTCAAGGACTAAACTAATCTTAGCAATTCATTTCAGTTTAACAAAGAAACCGTGATTATGTGAAAAATGGTCAATTAAGTTGTTACAATGACGTAATAATTGTTCCAGGACTGATTCAGCTGCTGTGTGTTGTGTTCAGGTGAACGGAGTGGACCTGAATGGGCGCACCCAGGAGGAGGTGGTGTCACTGCTCAGGGCCACGCCCATGGGCGGTGCCGTGGGGCTGCTGGTTCTACGCCAGGAGGACACCTTCCTCCTCCGAGACACGGTACGTTGGCCGTTCTCCACCTCCGTCACAACATCCCTTCAATTCAACATCATTGCATATTGTCCTCCTATTGTGGGTGTGCTCTTACTGTACGTGCAAAAGTGTCAGTTTGGGCTTTATTTTTTACTTTTTTTTACTTTTTTATTATTTTTTGCTGTCACGAGGGCCGTTAATCCCCGCAGTGAGTGGCGTGTTGTCTCCTCATTTTGCAGCTAACACAACACGCTAGCCGAGCATGCAGATTGATTGTCCCGCTCCGCCGCTGCACTCCTCTCTATTACCGAGCTGCCTCCACCCTCAGAGGAAACCTGTAGCGCTCAATCTTTTCTCTCTCTCCTTTCACCCTCTCCTTCCCTCTCGCTTTCACTCCATCTCTGTCCGTCTTTATCCTTCTCCCCTCTCATTCCCCTTCTCCAGTTCCCTTTCTACCTCTTGCTTTGTTTGCTTACCTTCTCCGTGTCTGCGTTTCCATCTCACTGTGTTCTGCCTCCCGAGCTGATTTGTTAGAGTGATGGATGTGGGGACGGACAGACAGACGGACGGAGGGCAGGTAGAGGGCACAGAGTGAAAAACACACTTAGCTTGAATATCAATCAGGCCAAATCAACACATGATATCGTACAAACAGATGTGTGTTTGTGTGTCTCTGTGTGTGTGTGCTTGTGTGTGTGTGTGTGTGTGTCTCTCTCTGTCTGTGTGTGTCTCCGTGTGTGTGTGTGTGCGCGCTACTGCTGTCACTCAGTCTGGACAGATCCCACTCACAGCTTGCTCAGTATTTCATGCTAACCTCTGCTAATTTGGTTGGTACATTTGTTTCCTTGCCTCAAGGTTGTGTTTTTACAAGACACCTGATGTCAACCTTAATCATCTCTGCAGTAAAGCAGGATGGATTCGCGGCACATCTGGACCCACCTCAAAGCTGCTTGTTGAGTGATGTCATAATGGCTTAGACCAAATCAAGGGAGCAGAAAACGGAGGTTTTAAGTGTAGTTTGTTTTCTCGATGTTAGCGAGCTTTAACCTTTGTGTTGTTGTTGGGGTTTCAGGGTTTATTAAAACTAGAGCCAGGCCGATATTATCGGCTGATATTAGGCATTTTCCATCAGTATCAGCATTTATGATGGCAGATAAATTAATTGAAAATTAAAAAAAGAAACGGACAAAACGCCCTTCAACCATGTTATGAGTGATGGCGTTACATAGTCTGTCCACCAGAGGACGCTCTACAGCGTCCCTGTTAGTGATGGCGTTGCATAGTCTGTCCACCAGAGGACGCTCTACAACGTCCCTGTTAGTGTTGGCGTTACATAGTCTGTCCACCAGAGGACGCTCTACAACGTCCCTGTTAGTGATGGTGTTGCATAGTCTGTCCACCAGAGGACGCTCTACAACGTCCCTGTTAGTGATGGTGTTGCATAGTCTGTCCACCAGAGGACGCTCTACAACGTCTCTGTTGACAACACTCGTATTTAACCCTTTAAGTTTAATATCTTAAGTTTGTATTTTTATATATTTTATTTATCAGAATGTTAACATATTTTAATGTTCCTCTGTTTATTTTTAAACTGCGTTATCATATTATTTTAGTGAAAACTCGTAACTACAAAGAACTTATGTTAAGGAAATCTGTTTGTTTTGTTACATGTTCCTGGATTATTTTTTTTCAATATGTATAAATCAGCCGATATATCAGAATATCCGATTTTCGGGCTCTAATTTCAACCAAATTGCCCAAACATTACACAGGATAATGGAATGTAAAGTTAATGATTACTTCTATTGATTTTTGGGTGTTTCAATTTTATAGCATTAAAAAAAAAAAAGTGGTATGACTTGAACGGTGATTGACTCAACAACATTCTGATTTGGTCGATTAGTCAAAATAATTCATAATTTGCTCTTCTTTTTACTCAAAATTAAATATCGTGTCATTTAGATTAAGTTTATCCTTTTAAAAAAGGTCAAAAGCATAGAAACTGTCCCTCTCAGCAGTCACCGGGGCCATTAGAGGCTCACGCAATCAATCGCTTGCAAGTGGTGTCAATCAACGGACTTTTTGGTGACAATTATCAGAGCGAGCGATGCAGAGGAGACTGTTGGCTGGCTGTCGCCGCGGGCCGGGCTAGATGAGAGGAGCTGCCGCGCTGGTCGATGCTCATCTGGAGATTAGAGCGGGGCTTTGAGTCCGGCTGACTCCGCGGAGCTGGTACTTAGATGGCAGGATTTATTAGATCTGGGGGTGTCAGGTGGGGGGGTGGAAAGGGCGATTTGTCAGCGTCGAGATGTCACTCGAGGGAGGTTAGGTCCAGGGCACAAAGTGAGCAGTCACAGTCTTTATTCAAAGCATTTGTCTCACGGGTGTTAGAGCTGGGGAAGACTAAACAGTCTGTCAGTTAAAAATAACAATATACCAATAAAACAACAGGCTACGTGGCCAAATGGAGCTTAATCAAAACAGGAGAGAGACCAGTGTAAACAGCACATAAGTATGAATTCAAAATGGCAGTTACTAAGCTTTAAATATTAAACCTAATGCAGTGTAATGAAACGATAAAGTCAACAGCTGCTGTATTATTTGTGCAGCTACCACATGCAGCAGGTGTAAAAGAAGGGGCCTGACATTTCATTCCCTAATGTTTATGACTAGGGTTGAGCATTGTTTTGATTTAAAAATATTTATTCCATTCCCATTCTTCCATTGGATTCCGGATCATATTGATTCAGATTCTTTGAGGCAGCGTTGGAACGGGCCACGGGCTTATTTCACCGAGAAGAGGAACATGTTGTTGGGATTCCAAGGTGATTGACAGTGTTCCCGGGCTCTTTCATCATAAAATAAAGCCACATCAGAGCGCCCCCTACTGTGCTCCATGGCTGCAATACAGCAAGCCCCTGGAAGCACGGGTCGCTATGGAAACCCAAACTAGCGTGTGTTAAATTTGGAACAAATGATTGGATTCAAAACCACATTTTCCCAGCGATTCCAATAAAAACGATTCCATTGTGATTTCTGAACCGGCCAAAGCCAATCGGTGATCTGTGATTGGACAGGCTTAGCAGCCTGTTTTATCACTCATTATCCATCTCGCAAATAACATTTAATGATGCAATTGGTTATTGAGCTTTCCACATTAAAGGTAGTCTAACAAAAGAATTGCTTTGCAAATTTCTATTACTATTAGGGATGCACGGTATGAGGAAAATATGCGATAATGTTGAATATCGGGTTAACAATAATACTTGCGATATGGACAGATATGTGTGCTCAGTACTGCTGCTTTGTGCTCTGCTATAATACAACAAACTGCTTGTTTAATTTAAACAAATGAAAGGAAATTATTTCTAACATTCTTTTATTAAACCAATTCAACATTGAATTAAATATCAAAGGTAGCACTAAACAAAGAATGCATTGTAAAGTGCAGTTTTTGCATTGCACCAGTTAACATTGCAATGACGATTACAAAACAATATATTGTGCAGCCCCAATGACTATGACAACATGCTTTTATATATCTGGCACATGTGAGGCAGCATCATTCGTCATCAGTTGTTCATTGATAGAGAGAGAGCGCTGTTCATTTCCAGCAGATTGTTTGAAGATTACATTGTCAGCTTTAAGTATAAAATCAATTATTTTGCCCGAAAATATGTGCAGAACATATATTTTTCCATCTTGAGTAGGACAGCGTGCACATAGAGAGACCAAACTGTGCAAATGTTCAAAGAGCAGTGCTGCTCACCAGAGAAAGTCTTGTTCAAAGTGTCCATCATTCAATACATGTTTCAATAATTATTGCACAGATCAGGGTGTGTAAATGCTTTTTTCAAACCTCAGGCAGAAATACTCCATAAGTCCACTAAATACTTCCTTTTGCTGGTAAAGTGTATTGCTGTGAGCTCATTTAGGTCACTTGCATGTGGTGAAGGATTGTGGGTGAAGTGAGAGGCTGGACAGTGAGAGGACACTGGTTGGAGAGACTCTAGAGAGTAAATCAAACTGTAAAGGCACCAGGGTTCAACAAGAGGAACCCATCCGCCCTTTCCTCACTAGAGACTGGGACGTTTTGTTTGTCCTTATAATTCAGTTGTTTCTGACCCCCGGTTTATGTTTGAAGTCTGAGCACACACTACCCTGCCATCACTGCACAGCTGTCTGCTGAGATTGATCATTTTCATTTCCTGCATCTTTATTTACTTATCACACTGCTTCCACTCATCCATACATTTATCTTTTCACAGCTTCTTGTGTGCTGGACTTTTATTACTGTTGTCAATAAATACGTGTGCTTGATTACTTTTGGTTCTTCTGCTCCCCCACCCCCTCTCTCTTCTAGAATGCTGAGCCCCAGATGCAAAGCCCCCGAGATGTGGTAAGACTTCACCCCAACACTAGCCTGCAATCAAACCCACTTCCCCAAACCTCTTCCTCCTCTTCCTCTGCACGGATGTTATTATCCCTGCTCAGAGAAACACCCCATGTTGTCCGCCAGTTGGGATAAAAGCAATATCTGATGCATGCATCCTGAGCCCACTAGTAAACTAGGTGGGCAATCAAAGTGCAAGTCACTAGTCATGCATATACATTTTACTCAGTAACACTAATTTTAATCTCCATCCACAGTTGCTCTAACAAATCACAATTTCATGGTTCATCAGTATGGATTGTTCAGGCTGCGCTGCAGAATAATTCGCTCCATCACTCCCCTCGGAGCTGTATCTGTCGGTGAAGGTGGAAACACACGGGGCTTGCTTTATTTGTCGGCCGGGGATAGGGTTGTCAGTTTGGCCGTCTAGCAGCAGACTCGCTCTGATATGGGGGGTGAATAACAAACAGTCTGTTTAGTTTGGGGTTTTACTTTATTGAGGGAGAAAAATGCAGTCGGAGCCAAACACACACAGACAACCTTGACACATGACGCCATCTGTAACAGTGGCACTTGACATATATAGCCTCGTATATCAAATCCATAAATACCCAAGCACCGCATGCATAATCTTGGTACTGTGCCCTGCAGATAGTAGTTCTAGTATGGTAATCTACCTTCTGTGAACAATCAGCTGCCGACTCTTACTGTTATAGTAACAGGGACAACTCTGCAGTCAGCCTCACAAACAAGGCTCCTGTCCTCTACGCCGCACCCCCACCCCCACCCCTCACCACTAGCCACTACACTCTGCACTAGCCTCCATCCTGGACCGTATATCTGCCCATAGCACACAGTGGTTAAACTACTTGAACTAGATTTTATAAATACTGTATTTTTGTCTTTTTCTGTATTTATTTTGTATTCTTATTAAGGTTTAATATGTTTGTCTGTATCTATGCACCCAATCACCAAGGCAAATTCTATGTAGTTCCACTACTGTGTCAATAAACTGCGTTCTAATTCAGATTCTACAGTAACGTCTCCATGGCGTGAACGTTACTCGTCACAACGTCTCCTTAAAGCTTCCTCACCGCAGCAGCTGTTCAAAGCTCATCAGTCTTTACTGCTGAGATTAAAAGGCTATTCAGATTTCCATAACTCTCCCATTTTACATAGAGAACTTGAGTTGTAATTTACCAACCGCAGACTTCACGTCTTCACATCTGGCTCTACCTTCAGCTTCTATCTGGCCACGTGCAGCTAATTGGTTGCGTTCTGCGCGGCACGCTAGCAGTGCAATTGGCTGTTTAATTCGATTGGCGGTGTTACCTGCCAGCTGTATGGATGATCCTCATCTTCAAGGAACGTTATGGCAGGGCAGCTGGCACATGTCACACGTGCACACACACAGACTTGATGACTCGTATCACTCCATCAGCCTTAACATGAGTAGAGAAAGAGTTTGAGTTCTACCACTGCTGCATTTTTAGGCTCCATTATAATTGCTGCGTTTTGGGGCAACAGTTCCCCCTCTCATTCCCCCTGCTCTGGCGTTTTCCCCTTCTCATTCCCCCTGCTCTGGTGTTCTCCCCTTCTCATTCCCCTTGCTCTAGCGTTTTCCCCTTCTCATTCCCCCTGCTCTGGTGTTCTCCCCTTCTCATTCCCCTTGCTCTAGCGTTTTCCCCTTCTAATCCGCCTCGCTCTGGCGTTTTCCCCTTCTCATTCCCCCTGCTCTGGTGTAATCCATTCTAAGGCACTACACTTTCCAAGATGCACAGGTACCTTGAATGATAAAATATTTCAAACAAAGTTTGTACACACACACACACACACACACACACACACACACACACACACACACACACACTCACACACTAGTTGAGCCTCTCTCCTCTTCCTCACCCTTTCCTGGAACACCGACCGCCATATAATGGATCCAGTTCCTTTCAGATGCTATCTGTTGTCAGGCGCCTCATTTTAAACATCTCGCTGCCAACAGCAGCAGCAGCAGAGGCACCGTAATGGTGCACAGCTTTAGATGCAGGGTGTGCATCTAACAATGCAACAACGGAGGCTTTTAATGGACAAGCATCCCTTTTCAAATAATAGATGCCTTCTGAGTCGATTAGGAGAGAATTGGATGTTGAGAGGTTGGGCGGCAGATCATTTTTATTATCAGTCTCTTGAATTGAGTCTAAATAGTTTCAGGAAATTGTATAAAAAATGCTAAAAGTTCCCAGAGCCTAGGACTATGTTTGAAACCGTCAAAAATGGAAGTGTTGAAATGATCCAAAGCAAATATAAAGCTGCACATCTTCACATTTGAGAAACTGGAACCAATTTGCCAATTCTGTTTAACAACTTACTTAAATGTTAATGTAATCCTAATTTATTTTCATTAACCAAATAATAGTTCCAGCCGTGTGAAGAGAGATAACGATTCAGAGTAGGCCCCATTTAAGTTCAGTGAACTACAATTATACCAGGCAGCATTTGTGCCGAGTCGTAGTGAATCGTGATAACCTGCACAGTCACAGTATGCAAAGACACATGGGTAAAAGTTGGACCCCACATAGTTTTTAATGCACCCAATGAACAGAATAACAGTTATTCTTTGTCATACTGCTAATAGTGTGTTATCTGTATGCGTACATACAAAATGGATCCATTCAGACAGCTTGCATAAAGAGTTGATTTTAAAGTTGGAAGAAGAAAGACTTCTCAGTCAGCCTAAATGGATAATTAGGTATATCTGACCACTGAAGCTACGGCTTCATTCCTTCTATTTTTCATCTCTTTGTAAAGTAAAAAAAAAAATGCAATGAATGACAAAAAAACGGCAGAGTATGCTGTTTAGATGGCTTTTAGACCTGCAGGTTTACTGACACTCAGCCAGGGTTTTTGAGGTTGGCATGGCATGACTCATCCTGAGAGAGAGAGAGAGAGAGAGAGAGAGAGAGAGAGAGAGAGAGAGAGAGAGAGAGAGAGAGAGAGAGAGAGAGAGAGAGAGAGAGAGAGAGAGAGAGAGAGAGAGAGAGAGAGAGAGAGAGAGAGAGAGAGAGAGAGAGCGCTCCGTTGAGGGTTACACGGCAGACAAAATGCAACAACTGAAGTGGAAAAGCACTCACTTTGTGAAATCAGTCCAATGACCTGAAAATCCCCCCATGTTCCCAGTAGTCCACTAGAGGCTGTCATTAGTTGTGTGACACTGTTGTATTCACTTTTTTAAACCATATCAAACTTTTTCCACTTCCCTGTTTGTGTACAGCAAAGCTAATCTCTACTTGATCCATTATCATTGCTTCGGTGCGTTTGTGTTCCTTCCAACTCCTCAGCCTTTACATTTCCCTCCTTAACCATCCGTGTTAAATACTTTGCCACCTCACTCTGTATTTTGTTCCTCATCACATTCCTGTGGTTTCTGTCTAAGTGGCCCTTGTGTCTAACATGTTAACTTTGACTGCTCCTTTTAGCATCCAAGGCAGCCCGTGACAGGCAGGAAACCCCATTGGCTGATTGAGGTAACTGCTGCATGACATCACCAGCTTGGGTCATTATGCGTTATAGGGAAAAGGGCATTAAAGGCAAATGAGATACTTTGTTTGGCTTCACAAATAGACGGGAGTCATTTAGCCAATCTGATGCGTTGCCAATGGTCTGTAGGAACAAAACACATTGTTGTGTTTTTCTCTTGTCTCTTTCTCAGCCACTCTTACCCTTTCTTCACTTTCATTTCCATTGTATCTCTCTTGTTTCTGTCTTTGTTACTTCCCTTCATCTGTCATTTTTACTCCATTCTTCCCCTCACACACTTAAGACACACTGAAAGAGGCAAATCCTCTTCCCTGCTCCTGGCTTCTACAATAGAGCACTGATCAAAGGCATCCGTCTTTACATGCCTGCCCTGATAGTTCCATAATGGGCCCATAACGTGAACATTGGGCTCTATTGTTTACGCCATTAGTCACACAGGCTTATGGAAAATTACTGAAGTGCTATATTGAAAAGCCCTCAGCAGTGGCAGCAGCAACACCGTGCCAAGATGCTATCTATCACACGTGCATGTTTCCTCTCCCCTCTGCACACAAAGCTGCTATGAAATGGCAATCTGCTAGCTCGTTGTACTGTAATGATACAGGTTTAACTGATGACAGGATGAAGCATTCAGCATAGCGCAACATGTGTTGGCTGCTCATGACTCAGCATTGATATTTTATATCCGTAGAGCTCAACACTGACCGCCCACTTTTTCAACGGCTCTGGTTCCGGAAGTGTTTTTCCCCATTCACCTGTTTCATTGACATTTCAAAAATGGCCCCTATAAAGACGTATAAGCATGGAACCAAGGCAACGAGATGAATTGTGACGATATACAAATATAATATTTGATTCTGCGTAAGACTTGAATGGTAGAAGCTTACTCTTGCTGTTTGTGTTATTGGTGAGCGTGTCCGTGGAAACAGCGAGATGGACCAATCAGAGACGCCGTTAACGTTTAGGATTGTAGGTAGTGTAGTTTACCTCTATAAGATCATGAATAAAGCATTTGTTTCTTTATACAAGTTTGGTTTGATACGGACCTCTAGCTTCTACAGGAACTGAAACTTTTGTTACACAGCCTTGTGACCTGGGGTCAGTCTACCTCCGAGGGTTTAGACATTATCGCTAATAATCAAAATCCATATAGAGAAATTCAATGGGATTGTTGTTTCGGGAACCCCACTGTTGAGCTCTATAGGTGTGGTGGCTTTGCATAGGATGACGTGGTGGATGAATAAATAAATAGCTGCTTTTACCTAAGTACATGATCTGGATACCTCTGCTTGTGTGCATAAGGTAGAGTTTCTCACATAACAGAGATTCATTATAATAGTAACATAACTTTGTATCATTATTAGCACAATAGGATAGCCCCAGTGATTAATGGCTGCAGCCTTGTAGCGGCCGGCTGTTTTCTGTAGCAACCTCTTGGTGACACAAATGAGTCAATCACTGAGGGCTGTTGTACCACAGGAAAGGCTCTCCTGCTTAATTAAAGTGATGTTTCAAGCTGCCACCTGCCCCCCCCCCACACACACACACACACATACACACACACACAAACACACACACACTACAACCACCCGTACAGCCCACTCCACACACACACTCGCAGTATACAGTTACAAACATGGACTATACTTTTTATACATTACAAACTCTGTAACACCCAAGCCATATGGTGCACTTCACACAAACATACCTCAGGTGCACATACACAACTACACATTCACACTTAAGTAGACTCACACACCAGCGCACACATACGCGGAGAGACAATTACACCAGCAGCTGCTGGTGTAATTGCTCGGGTTTGGATGAGGTTATAAATGGTTTCTAGTGGGTTGTGGAGCTCTCAAGAGCGAGCCACATAGAGTTGGACTGTCCCAAGGGAGAGAGAGCTGAAGAGAAACCAGCTGATTCATTTGGGACAGAAAGTGAGGTGTGTGTGTGTGTGTGTGTGTGTGTGTGTGTGTGTGTGTGTGTGTGTGTGTGTGTGTGTGTGTGTGTGTGTGTGTGTGTGTGTGTGTGTGTGTGTGTGTGTGTGTGTGTGTGTGTGTGTGTGTGTGTGTGTTGGTAGTTGAAGGGGTGTCTGCAGGCACGTACACCATATATAAGGATGACATTTGAGGGCACATGCTGTCTTGTGTTAGTGTGCTTGTACTGACACATATCCACCTATAGATGCATACAGGCCTGCATCTCTCTCGGACACACACACACACACACACCTGCCTGTCTTCCTCCTTTCCTCCATGCTGTGCCACAGGTATTTGATATTCATGGTCTATCAGCATGGAGCTTCAGTGAGACGTGTCAGAAAGAGTGAGAGGAGAGAGGAGAGGGGAGTGAGGGTAAGAGAGAGTCTAAAATCAGAGTTGGAAATTGTGGAAAACAGAATAAAAGATAACAAAGAGACTGGAAGACAGCTGACGACCGGTAGAGAGCATTGGGATTTGTTTTGAGTCCCCATCCTTTTGGTCGTCTAGAGGAGAGGGATGAGGAGGGAGATAATGGGTGAGAATGGGATTGGTATGGAAATGTAGGAAGGGAGGAATAGGGAGAGAGAGAGTATGAATAAAGAGAAATAGATAGTGGTACAGCGGGAAGCCAACAAAGCTCTCCAAGCCTGACTCCCCTTGACTAATAACACCCCTTTGCTGCTTCCTTCTCACCCCTCTCTGTCACTAACCCCTTTTTTTATATGATTTGGAGAAGTTTGGCGATCAGTTGGTAAAAGAAAATGATTACTGAATCTTCTTAGGGGGCTGAGAAAAAAGGTATGGGCTGCTGTTTACAGTTATGGGGCCGCATGGCATGACAATCATGTGGTGTTAAATGGCTGGTCGGCCCAAATGGCCCAGATACCAGATTACCAGTCCTTCACTGGGTCTCCTTTAAAAAAAAACAACTCATGATTACAGTCTACTGTACGTGCTTTTCTGTTTCTGTTGTCAGGCAACTGTACAAGCAGGAAATGTGCCCCTGGCTTGTAGATGCCACCTGTTACCCAGACAAACAGGACTGTATGTCCTATGATGCTGTGCTAAGATGTCGGTCAAATCAAGTCTTCATTAAGGTCACTGAGCATGCTTGGGTTTTCCAAAAGCTGGATTTATCTCTACCACACTAAAATGTGAGGTTGGTATTTTCAGAAGGTTTAGAAAATGCTCTGTTTTGTATAGCACACACACCAGCTTAGTGCCAAAAACAAAGAGGAAACGATGGCTCCTGATATTAATCGGTTAGTATGAACATACTCTGAAAATGAAATGGCAGGATGAAGAAAGAGAAAATAGGGGGACAAGGCAGAGATGGTAAAAATGAGCGTATGAAAGGCGAGTCTGCACAGAAAAGAGCCTAAATAAGCCGTGGGAGATGGTTTGGAGAAAGCAAAATAAAGAACTGAGCAGTGTAAAGAGACAGGTGAAAAAGGTAGGGGTAGAGAAAGAAAAGGGTGAGAGAGGCAGACGTACAGTGAAAGAGGTGGCAGTGTCTGTCTCCTTTTGTGTTCCACATGGTTTCCTCTTTTCTGTCAGCCTTTCATTCACACTCCCTCGCTCGCTCACTCTGTCATTGTCATTCTGGCAATTTCTCCTTCTTTTCCCCCTTTTCTTTTCGGCTTCTCGCCTTTTCACCCTCGCTCTATTTGTCGCCGTCCCTCCTCTCAAGCTCATCACTCTTCGACCTCCCCTCACCTTCTACCTCCTCCTCTTGGTTTCTTTCCTTCTTCCTCTGCCTGGGCTTTATGGGTTTCTCTTTTTGCTGCCTTCTCTCCTTCCTGTCCTCAGTACCATCAATCAAGTCATTTCAAATATCAAAGTACTGTATTTTTAAATGGCTAAATGTAAGGTAGGCAGGTAATCTGAGGAAAATGTCTCGTTTGGACTTTTCTGAACAATGTTGAGATTGTGACTATTCTCATAAATTCATCTGCAAGCCTGTTTTTTGTCTACATGGTTGAATAACTGATACTTTTTTGTGGTCAAGCTTTTACTATTAAGCATAACCACGCATTTCTATTTCTATGTAAAAGAAAAATCAAATAATAGTTGCTTGTTTTTTTCAGACCAGTCAGTTGGAAAAAGGCCAAAGTACAACAATACAATCATTGCTAATTTTCTATTGAAAAAGTAATACCTTTTTCTCATATTTAATGTGCAACTATTTACCTTTGTCGTGAGGGGGGGAGGTCGCTCACCAGGTACTGCAGGTCATGTCTGAACAGTAGAATATCGCTAATGATACACTGGTCAACTCTGCACTTTAGCTACTTTAGCTAAAGTGACGTTAGCTTCACAGACTGTCGGGCCAAGCTACTTCACAGCTTTAAATAAGTTGACTTCGCTTTTTAGAACAATGTGATACGATTAAAATATTGATATTTTAATAATAACTAGTGTTCACTTTCCATCAACCGTTATACAGGCTCGTATATGGTCAAGCTAACGGCTGACAACTTGTCCAAAATGAGCTAATGTTGCTCACTAGATTTACAACTTTAGTCCTTCTGAAGAAAGCGTTCTGGCTTAGCAAACATCAAAATGAGTTGTTTCTTTTCCCTCAAAATGCGTAAATAGTACAGACGAGTCAACCCCTCGCTATACAGATGTCAGCTCGTCACGTTAGCTACTTGAGCTAAAGTGACGTTAGCTTTACAGACTGTCACAAAATAATGATATGATAAGAAAAGGTTTCTGCTGCCAAGCTAACCGCTAAGTACTTTTTTCGTGAAGCCTCGTTCTGTGCTCGTTTGGACAACTCACAGAATTGCCACGACAGCTGTGTTTGCAGTAGTATTTTATGGCTGCACTATATTCAGTAAATACTTATAAAACTTGTTGCGTCTTACTGATGTTTTTTGCAGCGTATTTGATTTGTTAAAAAAAGCACATTAGTTAAAAACATCTCTCATTTTTTAGTTGTAATAATGAATTTTCTGTTCACTTGCAGTGTAAGAGGATTATGATGATGTTAGTGATTTTTAATGAGTTAGTCTTCAATTTATTTCCAGGCAGAATGACTTGGACTTGCAAAATAATTAAATTCTTGTTGTCTTACGTGTTATTATTCCTCAACATTCCCCATAAGCTGTGTCAGATCAAATTGGCTGTTTTTCCTTCTTTGTTTTTAATTTGATCTCAAATGTATTCCAGTTAGCATTCATTTGTCTTTCTAAAACATGCAGACACCCTGACAGTGCTCTCCTTCCTTCCTTCCTTCTTACCCCATACATCCTTGTTTTGCCCTTCTTCTTCTCTACTGTCTCCCCCCCCACCTCCTCCCCACTTTGCCTTTCCCTCCATCCCTCTTCCTCCCTCCTCTTTTCAACCCAGAGCAATTCCATCTCTCTCCCAGCAAACAAAGGGAGCTAATGACATGCTGACACCGAGCCCGATGATTGAATTCATTAGGCGTGCACAATAATTGCCAGGCATGAGTGTGCACGCACCCATCTATTCAGAGGACAGCTGTCAAATAACAAGCAAGAGAGAACAGCTTTTTATTGTTGAGCTGGAAGAGAGAGGGAAAATGAATATGGAGAAAGAGTGAGTGAAGCACCTGTTGTGAAGGGAGAGAGAGAGAGAGAGCACTCAGCATGCCAATTAGGCTGCTGGGTTCCTGCGGGGTTATTGGGAAGTTTACTGTGTGTGTGGTCGCTACCGCGATCCAGGTGCATAATGTGTATGAATTTGTTCTTTGGGTAGTGTGTTTCTTTCTAACCTCTTTGAGTTTTAGACCTTGGAAATAAAGACACTCTTAGTGTAGTGTGTTTAATCTTATCATGATAATGATTAGAATTAGGTTTTACTTGGTCAAATAAGTTTAGGACTTGGGTTTAGGCTTAACATCAAAAGTATGACTGCCCGGGGTTAAAGTCAGGGATGTAATACTGAGGGGCGTGTGTTTGCAGCCTAGGGATAAAAACAATAATGTAATTGTGTTATGTAATGTAATAAAACATGAAATACGTGTTGAGTTTACCTCATCGATGGCATTTTTAATCCAACTATAATCCCTACATTTTGTTATTTTAAATTCAAATGAATACATTATTGCGTTATGAGTAATAGTGAGTCAACAATGAGTTGATCGCAGTATGCACTCAATAATATGTTACTGGCAAAAAAGTCCTGACAGATATTAATTGAGACCAATATTTTAAAACCACTAGTTTCTATTCTTGGCTGAATGAAGTGTGCGGGGGTGCTGTGTACCTGCAGCTACTTCACAGTACAAGCTCTTAATCTGCATAAGTTTGGCTCTATGCCTTGCTTTGGCTGCACATGGCACACAAACAAGTGTTTAATTGGCAGCTGTGGCTTAGGAGGTAGAGCGGGTGGTCCACTGACCCATTGCAGGGTTGACTGGTCAGTTGAAAGCGGAATTACCGGTGGCACCGGAGCAATCCCAAAAGTGGAACGGTGTGGATATAGACTACCACGGGAACATGGGGAACGCACGGCAAGGCTGAAGGAGCTTTTGTTTTATTGCTTCTAGCTGGAAGAAATGCATGCATGTTTTTGCTTTACATAATTAAATACATGTCATGGTATGTTTTTAAATAGGTCTGTGATCTCCTGTTGCTGGGTCGGGTTATTAATCATATTTGATGGTAATCAGGGTACAATAGGTTTGTTTTTCTGTGAAAGTCTAGAATCTGAATCTGCCTGGGTTTTTCTTCCCCCTCTTCCAGAAGAACGAGGAGGACGAGTTGGTCCTGACCCCAGACGGGACCAGAGAGTTCCTGACCTTTGAGATCCCCCTCAGCGACTCCGGTTCAGCTGGGTTGGGTGTCAGCGTCAAAGGCAATCGCTCAAAGGAGAACCACGCTGACCTGGGCATCTTCGTCAAATCCATCATTAATGGAGGGGCAGCCTGCAAGGTACGGTACAGTCTGCAGTTATTAATACAGGCTTTGAGTGGAAATGAAAAAGATTTAAAGTGGGTATCTGTTTTTCTAAGAATCCTTTTTTGAAACCTTTTTTAAGAAATCAATCACTTAATCAACCTCTATTCATATAGCGTTTTACAGCAACCAATCGTCATCCAATGTGCTTTACATTAAGAATAAAACAACAGGCAAAAATAAATAAGTTTGGAGTTTTGATTTAAAATGAGCTACATCTGCAATAGTGAGAATGTCAGGTTCCAAACCCCCAGGCTTTATTGAACATCTTAACACCTCCTCAATAGGTCTCCACTTTGTCACAAGGGTGATGCAGAACAGGCAATAGGAAAGCTCTCTTTCCTTGAATTTCTTTGAAACTATTATGAAATTTTTGCCCAACAATGCCAGACATAAAGTGTCTAGAGCAGCTTTAATACCAACTTAAACATTGTGTTCTGCGTTTGGGTTGCGGCCACTACAAGTGGCTTCATTCAGCAGTGGAATTAGAAGACGAAATACCTATCTCTGCCTAACCTGATGCACCCCCCTTTATAGTGAGCTTCGGTCTCATCTATTCTACATAAACCCAACATCGTTGCACACAAAGACACACACTTCTCACACACACACGCACACGCACACGCACACACACACACACACGTTAAAGGTCATAGAATGCATTAAGTGTGACTTTCTGATATCTGTGGACAATCTGTCAGAAAGTGAAAGAAAAAGAGAGCGATGTCATGCAACAAATTGGGTACATTCAACTGAGTCGATGTTTAAAGTCGCTCCATATGTTCTCGGCAAGGAAAGTGAAGTAAAATGACTTTTCTCTTCCTCAGTAACTACAGTATAAAGCATAAAGAAAGACTTCATCGGCGATGAAACCTATTAACACAATGTGTGCTATTTTCCGTTGCTGTCTGTAGTGCTGCGCTGCTGCGGTCCATTTCAAAAGACTTTCAACTTAACTGTTTTCCCACAAACCAGCTTGTGTTGACAGAACATCATAATGGGCTTTAAGGCACTCTTACGCTAAGAGATTAGATCATAGAATCAGGATTCAGTCTGTGAGTGAGACAGTTAGTCTGATGAGATAAAGGTTCTTGTTAAACTGGGAGATGTTGTTGTGCTGTTTGGTAGTTGGAAAGTCACAGCCTGAACACCAAAACACTGTTCTTGCCCACCAACAGGACGGGCGGCTTCGAGTGAATGACCAGCTGATTGCTGTGAATGGGGAGTCCCTACTGGGCAAGACCAACCAGGACGCCATGGAGACGCTACGCAAGTCCATGTCAACGGAAGGCAACAAGCGCGGGATGATCCAGCTCATTGTGGCCAGACGAGTGGCCAAAAGAAATGAGGTGAGGAAACAAAAATGAAAGACTGATGGATTGAGACGGGCGTGTGCCTGTGAATTCTCGCCATTTAAACCGTTCTCAGAAGAGTAGGGACAACATTTAGGATGTACAGTATGTCTGAGTAGGATAAAGTCGGCGATACCTATGTAGATAGACATCAGAAAGTAAAAATACAATCAAATCAAATATCATGAGATTTTTGTTGAAATACCTCAATATTGATACCACAACGATATTGTAGTGTCTTCTGGGGACCGAGAACATTCTGGACTGCCGATGGAAATCGGAAGAATCCAAAGTACAAAGTGCTCGCTGACATGCTGTCTTTGGCTAACATGAAGGTGGTGGGGGGGCATGTTAACCTTTGTTATTGAGTAAGGGGGGGGGGGGTTGCTTCCATTCACCGTTGCTGCTCACATTTGTCTTTACCAGCTGATCTGGGATTTGAAGCAGAGTTCCAGATTGCAGTCTGGTCAATAACTTTTCTTTCTTTCGTCTGCGAGACGTGAGAGTTTGAGATAAATGAAATGGACATTTTGAAACACATTGTGGTTATAACATCCTGCCTAATATATTTTAATATAACCAATACAGATGGCACATATCTAATTTAATAACTGTGATCCAATGATACGGACTAGAGATGTTTTTGATCCTTTTTAAGATCAAAGTGGTTGTAATTATAGTTTGTGTGTGTGTGTGTGTGTGTGTGTGTTGCCTGTTAAAAAAAAGGCTAGTGTAACTCATCTGACACGGCTGCCCTAAATAAAGACACTTTAGTGAAGGTGGAGTCATCAGGCACCACCTCAAAAAGCCTTTCTGGGATCAATGTCCAACACACCCAAAGCAAACCATTGGGAAATGCCCTCATGAGCAGCAGTGAGTCGCTTCATATGTAAAAGTAAGTATTCAGGTGGTGGAAGTTCACCAACCCCTCCCACTCACGCTCACCTCACTGTAGGCAGCTGGAGAAAGAAAGAAAAAACCATGGCTGGGAACTGAGCTACACAACTTTTTTTCTTCCTCCCCTCAATGTCATGTTTTTACATTCTCTGTACACCTTGGCCTGTCGCCTGCTTGAAAGCCGAGGCTGAGTGAGTGCACCGCTGCTGTGTGTCGGTACGGGCGCGCACGTCTGCGTGCACGTGTACTCCTCTGGCACTGCCTGGCTTCCCCGCTCTCCTTTTCCAACCTGGTGTGTCAAAATTTTGATTTCCCCTCGGCCCGTCTGGTAATTGAAAGCAGAGGCTAAGCCTGGAGGTGTGTTTTGTGTTTGTGTGTCGTTCTCTCTCTCTCTCTCTCTCTCTCTCTCTCTCTCTCTCTCTCTCTCTCTCTCTCTCTCTCTCTCTCTCTCTCTCTCTCTCTCTCTCTGTCTCTGTGTCTGTGTGTGTCACTGTGTGTACATGCACACATCTTTGTCTGCACCCAGTGTATAGTTGCATGCATTTGCGAGGCTCTTTCTGTGTGTTCATGTGCAAACAGATACCCTGCGTGCATGTGTGTGTTGCGGCATGTCTCAGCAGTGAGACTTAACAGACAGCATGGTGGATGAATAAAATTAGAGCGCTTGGAGTCTAGTCGATCTCTGCCTCACACGCAGAGCCGGAGGCATGGCCCGAGGCTCGCCAAGTGGCTGGCTATTTATGAGAAATAGTGTCCAAGACCATGAGGGGGAAAACAACAATTCAGTACACTCCTACACAGAGACTGCTCTGAGCTGGTTTAGAAAGTCCCTAAAGTGTCACTATGTATTCTTTATACCTCATGACTGGCTGGCAAAAAACACTGTTAAAGTAATACCTAGTTACTATGAGATGAAAGTTGTTGGTTAATTTGATCAATTGGCATACCCTACTGACATATGGCAAATAATCCTTAATTTACTTTCCTCTCCATGTCGCCATCCCCCGACAGCCAATCTCAGATGTTTGCCTTTGCATACAATCACAAGCCCTATTACCCTCATTCCTTCCTCCATCCCCATAGAAACACAGAGAACCCAGAGCAGCTGACTTCCTCATCACCGTCGGCACCCGATGGGATCGAGACCTTCCCGGAGCTCAATTATCATCCCGCATATGTGATAAGCTGCAGTGTGATTTGCTGATGCCCCCCCCCAGTATGGCGAATCCCCTCGGCTGTCACTGAGGCGTTTCACCTCGACCCCTTCAGCCGGCTAATTCATTACCCATCTCATTGAGAGTCATGAACAGCCGCACGCCAGCAGTCACGGCACCATATGGCGAGGCTAGAAACACGCTTGTTTCCACCTAAGATTTGTTTGGTTGTGTTAGCTGGGAATTCTGCCATTTCATTGGTCCACATTTTTGTTCCTACCTAAGATGTTGGTCTGATCAGAAGTTAGTGTTGAATCTTTGACGACCCTCTTTATAGCCTAGTTTGCATTTAAGTATGTTAGAATCTCTACTGTGTTCCGCTGGAGCAGTTAGTGCCTTGCTCAAGGGCAGGTAACTAAGAACATTTACTTAAGCACTTAAGAAACATTTGGAGTTGCTGGTGCTAGGGATTGGACGGTATGCCTTTGTCCCAATTGGTTCTTTCATAATACATAGGAGCCCATTGGATTTGTATTGAGATTTTCATTTATTGCAACAATATTTGAATACTAGTTATCCTATTTTCTTTTCCTTCTTTAACAAAAGCAGAGGTGTAATAATGCACTTCTAGAGACAATATATCATGATACATTTCTAACATTTCGTCATTTCTATACATTTCGTCAGACTGACTTAGATTGTTTTCTAAGTCAGTCTGACGTTTATTTCATTTGTAAAGAAGAACTTAACATGGGATTTCTGAATGTTTCTGCTTCAGGTCTGTTTTGCTGGAAACAGATATGATGTAGACATGGCATTGCCGTATAAACAAAGTATACAGATCAATCATTGGTAAAAATAAAAAAATGTCATTGCTAGAATTGATTTGAGGGAAAATAATCAATACAAAAAAAAATCCTGATTCATCCATCCGCCAGTTTTCAGTTTTACGCTACCTTATACTTGTACTCCACTACATTTACAGAAGGTACAGTAATGTGTTAACTATATTATTATGCTAGAGTTACCTTACCAAGCAAAATTTAACATCCAAAACATGAATCTGGTGAAATATCTATTTATTTGTATTATTATTATTATTTTATTGTAAAAAAACAGTTAATTAACATCCCTGCAATCCACAATTCCCACAATTGTCCAGATATATTCTGAGTACCTGACCTTAGTATCATCAGTGTAGGTATAGATTAATATACCCTACGATATATAAGTTAAAATTGTCTCCACAGTAGGCAACAGTTAAATGCTGCTTGTGTGTAAATGCAGGACCATCAACATGGTACGTTTTTATTGGACTATCCCTGAGGGAATCTCATTTGTGGTTGGTCAGGAAGTCCGAATATATCCAGTGTGGATGTGTTAAAGGAAAGCGGCTAACTAGTCTGAAATTCACTACAGCTCATGCTTCTGCCGGCCTCCTAATGAATCCAAGTCTTCTCCTGTAAACTGGACTTGTGTGTTTACATCAAAGTCCATTACAGAACCTCACAATGTAGTGAGCTGAAAGGATCATTGGCCAAAGAGCTTCTGCCAAAATGGATCCCAGCGTAGCCTAGCTCCAGTCATTGATTGGGGTAATTTGGCTCCAGCATCGACTCAGTGTTATCGCTCGTCATGCAACGCCGCCGATAACGGTTATCCTTTTGGCGAGAGCTGTCATCATAAATGCAGAGACTGTAGCAAATCAATACAGTTAACTAACCAATGGACAAATGATGAGGGCCAAGAGACACACACACACACACACACACACACACAAACACACACCTTCCCAGGCAGTGGATGACAGGGCCAGCAAATGGTCTTTTTGTCCAGCAAACAAGAGAGTGTCATTAAGGCTCCCGAGGGAAATGTCAAGATGCTAGCAAGCTAACCATCCCCTGCGGCGGGGGAGCGCTAGCCCGCTAACAGCCTGTGGCTTAACAGCCTATTGGAAATCCATGCTCATTCATCATGGTTACCACACTGCTAGCAGTAGCGTGAATAGGAGCCCTTTGTGTCCATCCAGGATTGTTTGGCAAATGGCTAACATGATTGTGTATAGATCACAGACATTATGTACAGCACGTTCATTCATTCCCCGCTCATGGTTATTTTTATTTATTAACCCAAATGCTTCTCAAAGGGCCACACAAATCAACTTTGCGAAAGGGATGTGATGAAAGTTAGCTTTTGCTAATTGTTCCTGTTTCCAGAACAGCTTAGAACAGTACTTAAAGTCTGTTTTATGAACAGAAACAGAGAAAGTGAATCAATCCACATTATTATTCTAAAATCACCTTCTTCTCCATTCAGGGGAACCCAGGGAGTCCACTGGGGGGCAGCCACCAGACTATGAACAGCTCCCTGGATGACCACGAGCGCCGGATCTCCCACTCCCTGTACGGTGGCCTGGAGGGCCTCGATGACAACTTGATGCCACGACAGGGCATGATGCCACTCACAATACGTAAGATTGACATGTCTTTTGTTGGAACTCGTTTCCCTTTAGCTTTACTCCTCTAACAGCTGCTGATTTTAACAACGAGACTTATGTGAATCTTTGAATCTGAAGCCATGCTATGTTGCTATGCTAAGACTGGTATTGGTCCTCAGTATTATGTAGAATAGAACACACCTTATTGTCCCCTAGGGTAAATTTGTCTTGGGCATAGTGCTACAGTCTGTTGCTTCACAACACAAACTTTTAACCAAGAAACCATTCTAGCAGCAACATAAATATAAAAATATAAGATCATCAACGAAGCATCTTTGGACATAAATGAAGACATATGAATTTACAGACAATAAGACATCTTAATACGCTCTGTCGTGCTAGAAGGCTGAAGTTAATATACTGCAAAGAGAGGATGTTGAGAGTCTATAGGACCATTTTAATTTTTTCCTGACAGCTTGATTGGACAGGCTCTGTATGGGAATAACCTTCCAATCAATTACACGTGCCCTATAAGAAGGGTACTGCGTAGCAGACGTTTGACTGTAGCATTTACATCTCCCTTCTGTTAGTGTGTGTGGGTGAGTATTCCTGGTAGATCCTGTGGTCCAACCTGTCAGGTTTTCTCGACGCAGAATACAACCCTGTCACCTGGTCTCAGTTCCTGTCGAGACCCGGTGGCTTTTAATGTCTCGGAAAATGTCAGGGAGAGAGAGAGAGAGAGAGAGAGACGGAGATGGAAAAATGGCCTCTGGAAAATCTCTGCATTTCTCAAAAGACCAAAATGTTATTAGGGGCGCAAAATACTTCGACCTCTTCTTCTGCTGAATTAGTAATATTATGCATGTTGTATTATTAAGAACATACACACAACACCTTAATTGTAAATTGATTAAGCAGAAGAAGAATTGCAAGAGTTGCTACACCAACTTTGACTCTGTTTGAAATTAGCTCCCACCAACTCTGCCTCATTAATCAATGCAACACAATGTGGAAGTGTGAACTCTGTTTTCCTTTTATGCAAATTGGTTGCCATTGACACTGTGTTGTTAGTTCAACCGAAAACAAAGTGTGACTGACAGAGGAAGTGTTAATAGGTGAAGTTTCAGCACGCTGCCACCGTTCATCCATGCTTAACATGCTGCGCCATCGGTGTGTAAATGTGTGAGTGTGTATCTGATGAGCAGGTGGCACCTTCTACGGAAGCCTCGGCCACAGTGTGTGAGTGTGTGTGTGTGAATGGGTCCTGTGCTATGTAAAAGTGCTTTGAGTAGACTAGAAAAGTGCTGAATAAAAAGAGTCCATTTACGTTAACTTAAGAAACAGCGAGTGCTACAGGGTGGGAGTGAAAGCACCAGGTCCATGTCCTGCATGCAGGAGAGTCCATGTCCTGCATGCAGTGTGTACCATGTCCTGCATGCAGTGTGTACCATGTCCTGCATGCAGTGTGTACCATGTCCTGCATGCAGGAGAGTCCATGTCCTGCATGCAGTGTGTACCATGTCCTGCATGCAGTGTGTACCTGGCGAACAGCCAACAAGATCACTGCCACCGAGCCGGCCAGTAGCGCTCTAACAAGTCCACGTTTTGATTTACAATTAATTGCCTCGGAAATATTTGTGATTAACAATATTATCGTCTCTTTCAGCCAAATATAAAATATATCCTTTTTATTACTTTTTTGAAAGAGCTCATATTCTGCTAATTTTCAGGTTCATAATTGTATTTAGAGATCATATCAGAACAGGTTTACATTGTTTAATTTTCCAAAAACACCATATTTGTGTTGTACTGCACATTGCTGCAGCTCCTCTTTTCACTCTGTGTGTTGAGCTCTCTCACTTCTGTTCCATCTTGGTTGGTAGTTGCACATGCTCAGTAGCTAGGTAAGGACTACTAGCCAGTGCATGAGTTAATGATCATCAACCGTAACAAGAACACTAAGGATTATAAAACTAAAGGTAATATTAATAATTTTGCCAAACAGGATGCAAAAACCAAAGAATGTTAAAAGCGTAAAAAAACACATAAGATTGAAGGTACAGACAGTGATTGAATTTGTGAGGGAGTCTACAAGATTCCTGGAGTTATGTGTAAGTATTGCGGAGCTCCGACCGGGAGTGTCATTGCGGCCGACGTGGACGGTCTCGCCATGGGTGATGCTGCTGGAAATCTCCCCTCAGCGCCTGGAAAGCAATAAAGTCTGGAAAGCAATAAAGTCGCTGCTGACCTTTTTTCTTAACGTCCCTCAAAAATCTCCAATGAAAACATGGCCGTGCTCACCTTGAATGAGCTCACCTCAGTGCTGGGTTTAGTGACATCCATCTCCTCATCCTCTGAGGACTACAAGAAGTGTGGGCCCCCCCAGACCTGCGGCACTGGCAGGATTCTATTTCTTGTACGCACAACAACCGCCTGCCCGCTGAAGCGGTTTACTGCGCCAGGAATCAGCTGTTCTTATAATATTTAATGTGCATGTGAGTGTGCTAGCGTACTTCTACTTGTACTTGAGAGAGAGAGAGCGCACGAGAGAGAGAGAGAGAGAGAGAGAGAGAGAGAGAGGGCGCGAGAGAGAGAGAGAGAGAGGGCGTGAGAGAGAGAGAGAGAGAGAGAGAGTTTAATGTGCTTAGGACAGACAGCTGTCAGCGAGCTTGTACGGAGATATGAATAACATTATTTCTCTGTGTGCCATGTCAACATCAGATCCCAAATATGATCAAAAATGGGATAAGCCTCATAACCGCAATACTCACGCCCATGTTAAAATGCAGGATTCACACAACATGCCACAGCTGCGTCCAAGGGGTCAGCGATAGTCCAGCAGCCAGTCTATCTACGGATGGAGTCCTGAACATGAACAGTGGGATTAATAGTGGACGGGTTGTTTGTGAAATCACGCATAATTAATGAGACAATGAGTACTGTGAACAGAGCAGAACCGAGCTGCTGTCAGCTGCTACTCCTGAGCGCATTCACGCATTCTTCTCATTAGGTGTGTTTCACGTCTCACAGAAAACAAATGGACGCACAGTGCGTGCAGGATTACGGCTGCCGGCGCCACTGCCCCTGACTCATCAATTAAATACACATGGAATTAATTACCCACACCTGCTGCTTATTGATCCTCCGACATGTGGGCTTTTGTGGGTTGCTACACTGCAACTTGGCAGGGCTAAGCAGGGAATGAAGATGTCAGGCTGGCTCCGGTGGCCTGCTTCTTCTAATATTTCACCTAACGTTAACAAGGCAGGACATAGATGCAAGAAACCTCCGAGGTTGGCCTGTGGAGGGATGCCCACTATATAATCACTAACTATCCCAGACACATGAGACATTCCCTGCTTATTAAACACTTAATCAGCCCAGTGGAGTGTTTTTTCCCCAGACCACCTAAGGGAAAATTCAACCCCAATTTGTCATGAAAAATATTTTGGATCTTGAGGACTCATCACTTTGCGGTTTTGTGTCTAAAGGAGATTGGAGAGGTTGAGCACAGGATAAAGACCAGCATGCTCAGGGTTGAAGCAGGGCACCAGCTTCACTCAGCTTTTTAGAAGTGTTTTAATTTTATGGATTGGAGATTGATTCTAAAACCAGTTCCCTAATTGAAGATCAAGACTAGTCTGGCTTTCACCAGACCAATAGATGTGAGATGGAGCATTGGTCAGGGGAGTGTGCTCTGTGTTTTCTTTGGACAAGAGGCGGGACCACGGGCACAGTTCACATGACTCTGTACGGAATTGGATAGTCCTTCAGCCAATCAGAGCAAGGATCCGGGTGACGTGGCAACAACAGCTGCATCAACCGGTGGCTGCGCTTCAGTGGCGGTCAATGGCCGCTATGTTCAATGAAAACAAGAAGGTGATTGGTCGCTTCGCTATCTTCATCATGTTAAACTTCAGGTAGATAAGCCCGTTTGTGATTGGTTCCTGCAAAATTGTGAAGTGAAGTAGGAGAATTAAACGTGCAGGTTTCCAGACCGAGCTGCAGGGAGAAATCGAATCGCCGGCAGAGTGGGCGGGGCTTACCCGGTCTAGGTCAAGACCACACACATTACAAGATTTCTGCCCATATGAAAACCACAGCCTTAATTTATTTTTTGCTGTGTTATGAGGTTTAAATACATCATTTTGGTGACTTTCTATGCACTAATAAGTGCTGGATTAGCTGTCAAACTGCTTACCAAGATCACGTGCCACCCTTTTTTAGTCCACGCACACATGCACGCCTCATGAAAAACCGCTCATACCACAGGAATGCTATGACGGAAAGTTTTAGAGGTTTTGAAACCAAGACTTTCTTTAAACCGCGGCTTACGTTGAGACCATGACCCGGCCCATTCCTAGTCGTGAAAGGTTTCAGTACTGTGGAATGGTCTGGAAACGCTTTCAGCTGCTGCAGTAGCCAGAAGCCAACAGTAGAAGTCTGTAGATGTGAGAGAGTGTGACTACTAAGCAGAGCTTAACATGCTCAGCAAACCTCTGGTAAATAAAAAGGGTGTGCGCACGCACGCTTGGGGGGGGGGTCTTTAACAGTTGCTTGCTATAAGTTTTTACTTTTTCTCTCTTCAAAAGGGTGCCACAAATCATAAATCATGCATTAGGCTTTGGTAGAAGACGGCATCATTCCCATTCAGAACATACCGGCATGCGTTTTGGCCCGTGCACACTCTTAGATCCCTCGCTGGCTTTCTGCACTCCGAGGATGCCAGGGATAAGAGAGAGACTTAATTATTCCTTCAGGCCAGTAGCTTTCAAGGCCCAGCACCCCTGGCAATAACCTCCTTACTAATTATGCAAATAGGCTGAGGCAAGACAGAATGAAAAGAGGAACAAATATAAAAAGCCCTTGGAATTTCTGTCACCCTGTGTTATTCTCCCCTCTTGCTATCTTCATTTTCATCTACAAAATCTTTTCATCCCCTTTCTTTCCTCCTGGCCATTTTGTGTCTCCGCCTTTGCCCTCATATGTGTACTAGTTTTGTACACAAGAAACCTCTGATAATAACCTCTCCTAGAGAATCTGAAATGAATTGCCTCCTATTGTTCCACTGCAGTTCTGTCACATATAACTCCAGTCACTGGGAAAGATGATGTGTGTTTTTTGGGTGATCCTCAGGTGATGGGTGTGCGCTCCGTCCACATGGCAGTGCTATTGTTGCTGGCGGATGGCTGCTCTTGGGTGCTGGCACTAAAACAAAGAGGCGTTTTTTTCCTCAGTTTACTAGGCTACTGAGTTGACAGATTCATTGGCTTTCTGCTCAGTAGCTGCCAGTTGATTGTACTGCAGTGATTCAAACTGTGACATTGATGGGATTCTCAGTGTCGCGCATTGGGCTGCTTAGGGAAATGGGATTAAGTGGTTCTGTGAATGCACGTGTATGTGTGTGGACGGCTTTGTGTGCATAAAACGTGTGTGTGATTGTGTGTGTACATGTGTCTGTGGGTGTGTTTGGAGAGAGAGAGCAAAGTGACCATGCTGTGTTAGAAGACTCACCCAGACCCCCAAATTCCCAGAAAATAACACACAGCAGGAGGGTGACCAGTAAAACAGCTTTCACAGTTCAGGTAGTGTGATAAGGTCTGACTGTTAAGTGTACACACTCACACACTTTGGCTGATGCGGTTCAGCACACCTGTCCTGTATTTGTGGGTAAATGCTCTTTTGCAAACATGCAGATGCATTCTTACATACTTCTAACTGATGCACATACAAATTTCTTTTATTAGTTACTTTTATTATTATTACCAGCAACATTTTAAACAGCTGTCACGCTCCAGATTACACAATATCATACACATTATCCGCAGTTTCAGCCGTTGGATGGTACAAATGACTGCTACCTTTGTTGTTCAAGAAGAAAAGACAGATAGATAGATAGACAGACAGACAGATAATTATTATATATTATTCCCAATAAAATGGGAAATTCTAGTGTTCCAGCAGCCAAATCCGTCACACGTCACAGAATATAAATCTAAATTAAATACTAAGATACAGTATACATATATGAAATATTAATATTAAAAAATACAAGAACGAATATTTGATTATATACAAGTTGGGAATAAATGCCTGTCAGTCAAAAATAACCACGCACAATTCTGTCCCAATCTTAACACGACATCTAATCTAGGTGTGGACCACACCCAGAAGGGGAAAGGTACTAATGCAATATATCAATATTATATCGATGTAGTAATATGAGACTAGATATGGTCTTAGATGCTGGATGTCGTAATATCGTAATATGACATAAGGGATACAGCATTGAAGTTAAGTGATGTCATTTTCTGAATTTACCAGACTGTTCTCGCTGTTCTTTTATCGGACTTTTCCACACTTAGACCTTATGTCCACATTAGTGATTATTATTAATCTAAGATTTATGATTTATTTTATCCTTCTATTATGGAACAAACTGAACAATGGAAAGAACCGGGCTAGCTGTTTTCCCGGTGCTTCCAGGCTTTATGCTAAGCTAAGCTAATAGCCGCCCATCTCCAGCCCTGTACTTACAGTAACATACAGTGCAGACACACAAGGGGAATTTAAGTTTCAGTTAACTCTTTGTCTAAAAGTGCATATCTCAAAATGTCACACTATTCCTGTAAGTACAAGAGGTAAAGACCTTTGTAATCGTAGGTTCTTCTCAAGCAAACATATGATAAAGCTTCTTTTGCTTTCAGGTCAATGTAGACAACACAGCCTCTCTGTTACGTTCAAAAACTCAGCATTTTGGCAAAAGTCATGAGAACTGCACAGGAAAATAAGCATGCAGTCTATATTCTTTTTAATGATATTTTGAAAATATTCAGCTTGTTTTGTTTGATCCCATATATTGTTAATGTTTGATACACATGCAGTTAGTCTCTTTGAACATGAAGAGAAACTCTGACAAGGCTGACGGCCTATGAATAAATGAAAAGAATTTAGATGTTAGAAGAATTCAAAAAACGAGATCTTGTGTCCTGCAGGAAACTATCAGCTCTCGCCGACCGTCAACATGCCGCAGGACGACACGGTGATCATAGAGGACGACGGGCCGCCGCTCCTCCCACCCAACCTCTCCGACCAATCATCGTCCAGCTCCCACGACGACGTGGGCTTCACCGCTGACACGAGGCCACCCTGGGCCAAAGAGCTGCCCCCTCAGAATGACAGGTGGGCAAACTTAAATTATTCCTAACACCGAGTCTTCCTTCACGTTCTCGATCATGCCCCTTATGACCTCATAAGGGGAAGGATTCCAGATGGGCCCATCTGAGCTTTCATTTCCTCAAAGGCAGAGCAGGATACCCAGTGCTCGGTTAACACCTATCTCCATTTCTAGCCACTGGGGGGGGGGGGGCATATTAATGTTAAAAATACTCATAATGGGGAGCTTTCACGCCATCTGACCTTTAATTTATTAAAATGTGTTCCACTTTGGCTCGGCTACGGCTCTGTGTCTGTCCCTCTGCTTCGGTTTCACTCCCCACTGAGTCCGACTTCATGTCCCCCCCCCGCCCCCCCCCAACAGTATCAGACTCTCTGTTAGTCGAGTCATTACATAATTGCTTAAATGTAACAAGGCATGAAAATGTCACTTTATGAGGTTTTTTAACATTAAAATGAATTCCATGCACGATCATTGAAGTCTTGTATCATCTAGAGGCGCCAACAGTGTTGTTGTCATTACTTAGAATTCTTCATGGGGGGGGGGGCAGAAACTACACACTATAGCTTTAAATAAAAATTCCGATGCATGTCTTTTACTTGTAACAGAGTATTTTTACAGTGTGGTATGTACTTTAAAATAACCGATCTGAATACTTTTCCATGGCTGCATGTCAGTGTTGATTCATCACATGAACCTCATGGACCATGAGCAAACCATCCTGTATACAGTATGGCTTTTTTTTTTACTTTTCAATCAATTGATTGTTTATTGGTGAGAAAGCCGTGACACATGGCCACCACATGCAGGGTGTGTATCTGTGTGTGTTCCTGTGATGGAAGGATGAATCTTTCTATACATCGACTCCCAGAGCAGTCACTCTGCTTCTCAGCTCGTCTTTGTTTATGTTTCTCCCTCTTTGTTTCCCCACAATCTCTTTTTAATGCCATCATTTCTTTCTTTTTCTTTATTCTCCTCTTCTCTTTCCTCCGCTGATTTCTCTACTCATATCTTATTTTGTTCCTCTTTTGTTAAACTCCGTTGCTTTTTTTTCTCTTAATGCAATTTCATTTTTGTGTTTTGCTTGTTCCTCTTTGTTGGTGTCACTTTCATCTTTCTCTTTCACTGCTTCTAATTCTGTATCTGCCAGCCATTTACTGTCTTCTATGTGAAGCTCTCTCTCTTTCTCCTTTCTGTCGGCCTACTCTTTTGGTCTTTCATTCTGCCGACTTTGGTTGTTGCACCAACCCATTCTTTTTATTTTTCCACATATTCAGCTCACCTAATTCTTTCCCAGATTTCCCTCCATCTCTTGTTTACTCTCTTAGTTTCCTTCTTTGAACCGGATGAGTTCAAAGAAAATATGTTCTTTATAACCTTTTCCACCTAAACCCCACTTTTAACAGTCTAATGCCACTTCTGTGTTTGTTTTATTTTTTCTCCTCTTCCTTCTGTAATACCTTTTGAAGTCTCCATGTTCTATATAGAAAATGCTAGACATGTTATCTATGCTATTTATCTGGCCTTTCTTATAATCTTGTGACACAACAAAACTCAGTGTGGGATCAATAAAGCCAATCTCATCCTCCCTCCCTGTCACACCCTTCAACCCTCCGTCCAGCTCCCTGAATCCAGATGAAAATGATCCAGACGGCAACTTCCAGAGGGAAGGCTTTGGGCGCCAAAGCATGTCGGAGAAACGCACCAAGCAGTTTGGAGACGCCTCTCAGCTGGAGATCATCAAGACACGCAAGTCCAAGAGCATGGATCTAGGTACAGCTTTCAAAACCTTTTCAAAATGACCTTCATTAGATTCCAGGGAGATGAGACATGTTGTCCACGAACAGGAACTGACGAGGAATGTGAAATCCTCCGCCTGTTTCCAGTCGCAACATACATGAAAATGGAATATCCATATCAGCTGAAGGAGGTAGCCTTAGCCTGGTGGTTTGCCATTTGTATCATCATTATTTCTCGTTCTACAATTTTTAAGATACAGTTCAAGGGTGAAGCATCAGCTACACTACTTCTTTAGCCATACATTGTTATGATAAGGATAGATTTACTGGATACATATAGGTAAACCCAGGAACACAATACTTAGTTAAGTTTAGTGGTACAATTCCCTTTTCTCAGTCCCAACAAACATAGAATATGTACGGAAGAGGATTAGGGCCACATGTGAAAAAATGTAATGAATTCTGAGTTCCATCTCAGAATTCAGATTTAAACCTTGATTTTTAACGTCAGACTTTTTTTTTTTTTTTAGAAAATGTTGGAATTCTGAGATTAAAGTGAGAATTCTGGGAAAAGAATGTCACAATTCTGACTTCAAACTCAGATCTCGAACACATTTTTCACATGTGGTCCTAATCCTCTTCTGTAAATATGAAATGTTGGATTAACTGCATTGACAAAGTAGAGCATATGTTTATGTAGACTTATTTATGGAGTCATTTAAATTAACTCCGCACACTTCAGCTACTTCAAATTCTGTAAAACCTTTAGCACATAATCCCTGCACGGCCCCATGTTTCAGACATGATGCTTGTGTTTGAGTGTATTCCACCTCCTTGCCTCTGTACGGAAACAGACTCTCCATCTCTTGTCTCAAAGTCAAGAACTTCCCAGTGTTGATTCACCTTCAAATGGCTTCGAACTATCGCTGATTGCTTTGGCTGCAACAGTCTCTCCGCTCGCACTCTCTATAATCATATCTAATCTTCTCTGCCAGATTGCTGCTCTGTGCCGTGTTGATATCACAACAAGTCTGATTGCTATCCTCAAGCCCTCTTTTCATTTCCCCCCCCACCTCCACCACCACCTCCTTTTCTCGCATGATGTCCGATCCTAATTGAGATGAAGCCGTTTGAGATGTTTGCAGCGCTACCTGGATGTTGCATGTGGAATGTCATTTGCACTAACTGAACCCTCAAATGTTTGTACTCCATCCCCTCTGTCCTACCCCCTTCCTTTAACAGTAGCCGACGAGATTAACCTCACTCCTCGTGCCGACACCAACACAGGTAAGGACCGCTGCAATGAAAGGTAGAATGGAATACTTCCCCTCGCCTCCATCACCTTTTCCTCTCCAAGTGCATATCCAAGGCCTGGGACTGACGGCTATACGTTGTTTGAAATTTATGTTGACTGAAACCCCCCCAGGACTCCTGTTTCACACAGAGAGTAATGCTGTTTTATGATCTTATACCACATGACGTTTTACTGTCCCGTCACATTTAGCATGTTCCGACTTAAGCACCGCAATTCATCAGGCAAAGGAGGGAAATGACCTGCACTATGATGGCTCTCATCGCACATTCAGTATAATTTACATGTCCACAGTCTATACAATTGTGCGTTGAGAACTGGTTCCAACTTGGAGTCGTTTCTAATATTATTATTTTGGGTTTTGAATACAACCATCAGTTCCAAATTTAGCGACCACCGGACGTCGGGGTGCTTGATGTGTTTCAGCCATGGAGCAAGCGGCGCTCTAAAGTGTGGCTTTACTTTATATTAAAAAAGCCCAGTAAAACTGCAAACCACCATTGAATCAAAACAACATTCTGTTAAGGTGACCCATTGCAACTCCACCCGTCAAAGGTCGGAATTAAAAATCTAGAATAAACAGAATTGAGAGTAAGAATCGGAATTGGAGACGATGCCCAACCATAGTCTCCGCTCATCACTCCACTGCTCTTTTCATTCACGATTTTTTTTAAAGATGTTTTTCTACCTTGCTTTTATGTGATGTTAAACTGCTAGCAGTAAAACGCAACACAAAAGCATACTAGGAAAGGGGGAGATTTTGCGTGCCCTATAGGCTGCTTTAAGGTTTGTAAATTGGAAACACCTTTGCAGGTTACATTGACAGTAACTCAACATCGAGAAGCAGCTAAGAGAACAAGTGTTGTGTAGAGAACTCTGTGCAGCACAGTTGAGTGGATGGCAGGAGTATGTTGTCATACTCAAAGACTTACTGCTGTGGAAATAAACATTACGCTTTAACAAGACAACTGGTTGAAAGGTGGTTAGCAATTACAGAAAACATCTCTAAGCAAATTATAACTGCAGCATATCAGAAAAAGTTAGGCTTTTAAAAACGTAGGTAGTTCAGGGCCGGTCCGTGGTGTGGGCAAATGCTAGGGGGACAGCTGTCCAAATGAGTAAAAAAAAAAGAAAGATATAGAGAAATAAATGTCAAAAGTCTAAGAACAAGTGCCAAAAAACGTTGAGGAAAAACAAGATTTTAACTTTGGTAAAAAAAAACGACAGGAAGAAGCAAGAAGGTCATCTGGGGAAAAGCAACAAAAAGGCTGAAGTCTTGCCTCAGGCACCAAATGGTTAGGGCCTGCTCTGAAGGAGATAGATAGATATAAAAGACAATCTGACAATGTGTGGTATGTGCAGATGATCGTTGCCAAGTGCTGAGTGGAGCATTTTCCCAGAGCCCTGGAGGTGACATGGAGGAAAAAAAATGTAAAAAATAAAACAAAATTTAAATAACAACACATCTACTGGGCCAAACACTTTAAAACATGTCCCGGGACAAACACACTAACAAAGACTTTCATGGACGAAAAAAAACAAAGACAAGAAAAATAAAGATCTCAACTTTCAAACTTAAGATCTCGAGTTTAGTGATAGTCCCCAGCACATGTTTAGTGCCCCCCCCACCCCTGAGCTCTGTACATTTGCCATTGACATAGTAAGCGGCATATTCACCTTTCTAACTAATAAAACTGCCCATAGTCTGATATTGTCCGTTTACGTATAGATAATAAGATAGATAGTAAGAAGCAAACTTTCTAACTGTCCTTCATCAATTTTCATGTTCAGTTGTGTATAAACCAATTTAAACCCCTCTGTCCCAGGCCCTTCATGTCATCTCATGTCCATGTCTTCTTCCTTCACTCTTTTGATTTTAAGAAACAAACAGGAGACGTGTTTGTGTATGTAATGATACGTTAAAAAGCTTTGGGGAACACTTGCAGCTGCAGAGGTGAGCCACACTAAAAATATTTCTGTGCCAAGAACTCTAACTGTAACCTGCCTCTGTGGCTTTGTAGAACATATCGATCCATTGCTGGTGCAGGACGTGACACAAATTGGAACAGGAACAACAATGGCGGACATTAAATTGCACATATTGATCTACAAATGCAAATTCAGTGGCTACCATGCAGACAGTGTTTCAGAAGGTTTATCAACTGCTCTGCTCTTTATGCGTGCGTGTGTGTGTGCGTGCGTGTGTGCGTGCGTGCGTGCGTGTGTTTGGGGTGTTCTCTGTGTTTGGTGTTTTGCTTGCATCTGACAAGACACATTTGTCCGACTGGAGAGTGAAGACCTGCAGTCCCCGCTGCAGTTTAGGGTCGCTAGCGAACATGGTTTTGAAAGCAGTCGGGGGACTACAGATTTGATTTGCTTCCTTTTTCCTCCGATGCGGTTGGAGCACTAATTGTTTCGAGTGTGTATGTGTTTGTGCGTGTGTGTGTGCGTCGGGAGTTGGACACCAGAAGAAGCACTCTGTCCTAGGTTAAGGCAGCGGGCCGACAGCAAGTCATCTGTCGTTTTCAAGTCTTGTGCGTTTTCACCGTTCGCTCTGGTGAATAGAAGGCCTGCTCTGATATCAGCGACTTGGACCAAAGAAACTGTTTTAGGAAGACATGTCGAGAGGGAGAAAGAGACCGATGAGAGCCTTAGAGTGTAAAGAGAAGCTGTCTTGGTACTATTTTGCAGGTACGGATGTGAACTCTTACTAAACAGTAAAGTGTGAAGACAGAAACAGAGGAAAAAGTGAGACAAGAGGTGTGAAAGAGGTGTTGAGGAAAAGCACAGATGGATACTTTGATTAGTATTTTAATACTTTTGTTGGAACCTTTTAAATAGTGTGTGGGCAGCCATGAGATGGACAGAAGATTGTTTCCAACTTTCTGTCGTGGTATGATATCATGAGTCAGTTAGGATCGGATTGTATTTTACATATTTTAGAAAGTGTATCTACTATCTCTATCTAGTAGAGGAGACAAATGAGTCAGCCGTACGGTAGCAGTGAGACTCGGAAAAGTTCAAATAAAACAACCGATGTCTGTGACGGCTTGTTGTGTTCTTAAACCCCCCCTCCCCCAACAAATTATGTATGTCACAACTAATGTTTTGTTTCAAATTATTTATAGATCTTGTCGATTCCAACCGCACTTGAAGGCAGCTTCAGAGAGAGAGAGAGAGAGAGAGAGAGACGGCACAGTTACTGGTTGTAATTGTTTTGCAGGTCCATATTTAGTGGGACAGTTATGAGAAAAGAAGGGATTTTCCAGTGGAATTCTATCGAAAGTCCCCTAATGCTGAGGACTAAAAGATTTCTTCCTGTTTTGTTTTAAGTATCTGGGCTTTATCTTCACTTTGTGGCCCTCTGGTCTCACTTTACCAAAGTTTAAAAAATCCCTACTCCCCAGTAAGTTTAAATGATCCATGGTGCGTTTCCCAAAGCCCAAACCCACCCGTCCTGCTGAAACCAAAGACTGACAGCTCTGAGAGATGGGACGTAGTAGCCTTCATCCCCTGAGCTGCGATTGGCTGACAGGATTATTGACACAGGCCGCTGCCACATGGTGGACGAGGACACTCCAGCGACCGAGGACAAAAGCAGGACTGTTGGCAGTGTCCAGAACTCCCTGCAGTCCTTTTCTTTAGTTTATCATGAATCCCTGTGAGAGAGTGTCCTGTGAGGGATCCCCATTCCAGTTCACTCAACACTCCACCTTTTAAAGGGGAACTAGGCCGTTTGTGTTGCTTAGTTTACGGCTTTGTATTCATTGGAACGGTTGAAATGGTGGTTGTCTCGCTCCCCCCTAGCGCCTGTGAAATCCAGTCTCGCCGTGTAACGAACTTCTTCACGGCCCTGCTCATATACACCCCCCAGTCAGGAACCGGTTAACAAGGTAGCAATGGAGTTTTTCACACCATCATCATGGCTGAGCGAGCAGAAAAGGAACAGAAAGCTCTGAAAGCAACGTGGGAGGAACAGAGAAACCTGTAGGGGGGCTCTGTAGAGAAACCTCTGGGGGGGCTCTATAGAGAAACCTGTAGGGGGAGCTCTACAGAGAAACATGTAGGGGGGGGTCTATAGAGAAACCTGTAGGGGGGGCTCTACAGAGAAACATGTAGGGGGGCTCTATAGAGAAACCTGTAGGGGGGGGGTCTATAGAGAAACTTGGGGGGGGGGTCTATAGAGAAACCTACCAGCAAAAAGAGTGAAAACAGCGAAGAAATGGACAAAACTGCGACGCGCCCCTTTAAAGGATTTTTTTCAGGACTTTTACTTTGACTTTAGTAGGATTTGTTTCAAGTATTTGACTTTGCTACATTTCAAATCCCGTTCGTTACAGAGTAGAAAGAAAAGGTCTCGTGTTGTGTCATATCAAACAATCTTCCATCCAAAGCTGCTGCTTTGTGCCTTTTCAGATCCAAAAAGAATTTAATTTAATGACAGTACCTAGGTAAGGACTACTAGCCAGTCAGGAGCAGAGTATGAGGGCCCTGACAGTACCTAGGTAAGGACTACTAGCCAGTCAGGAGCAGAGTATGAGGGCCCTGACAGTACCTAGGTAAGGACTACTAGCCAGTCAGAAGCAGAGTATGAGGTCCTGACAGTACCTAGGTAAGGACTACTAGCCAGTCAGAAGCAGAGTATGAGGTCCTGACAGTACCTAGGTAAGGACTACTAGCCAGTCAGGAGCAGAGTATGAGGGCCCTGACAGTACCTAGGTAAGGCTTTTTAACTTTGTAAACCTATAACATGCATAACAAAGATACATGACATAATAAAAAAGTGAGAAAGGCAAAAAGCATAATATGAGTACTTTAACGTATTTTATCACACACAGTACACTCTCTGTGGCCAGGTAAGCCTGACTGGACAAAACAATGTTTCACAAAAAACATCAGCAAACTATTTGAAAGTCTCTTAAAAGAAGAAAACAATGTTTTCATGTTTGCGACTAAATGCCATTTGTCAGATCTCCAACACAGTGGAAATGATCCTTTTTCGTTACGACAGCCAGGGAAGTGGGACTGTAGTGAATGGCGCGGGGCAAAGCCTTCACATAAAGTGGTGTACAGCGTGGAAAGCCCATCAGCCGGGCCCTCAGCGAGACGTTAAGGGACAGGACAGGCTGATGAGAAGGAACGGGGGGACGCTTCTTCACTCTGCATTTATTCCATTTTCCATCTCTATTTTTTTTTCCTCTGTCTTTATCATTTTTTCGGTCAATCTGACTGTAAACAAGAAGCTTGGCAATTGTTTTTAGGTGGATTTATTACAGATTATTCTACTACACTGGCAGGCCATTTGATTACATTTCTATGGATTTTACAATAAGTTCGAAACATTTGTGCTTTGTTTCAAGAAAACAAAGTACACTACATTTGAAATAATAATTTAAAAAATGCCAAAAGGCCACAAATATACATTTTCATTTTTGATATGGTGCCGACTATCCTGGCAACAGTAACTTTTAGCAAGAGTTGCTCAAACAGGTGTAAAATTTCTTTCACAATTATCATTTTATCTACTCCTTCCTTACGCTCCCCTCCTTACTTTGTACTGTTCTTCTCCTTCCCCAATCTTTTTTGTTTTTTCTCTCTCTCTATCCCTCTCTCTCTCCACCCCTCTCTCTCTCTCTCTCTCTTTTGTCCCTCATGGCACCACATGTTAGTCTGTCGGCCTTCTTCTGCTCCAGTAGCTCCCAAGTTGACACCACCTGGGAGAATAAGGACACTTCCGTTTACCTTCACACCTCCTCACCTTGTCCTCCATGTTCTCAGTCTGAAAGGAGCCAGATGGGAGAAAAACGGGACGCCCGCACCACTGTCCAAATAGTCTTTTAGTTTAATTAAACTGTCATGTTTCTCCTATTTTGCTGATGGTTATTTTCAATCAGAGCCACATCTTGTAATGAAATTCATAGTCAGGAGGAATGTACACACACACACACACACACAAGACAAACACACAGACAGACACACAATCCACTTCCTTCTTGGTGAAACAAACAGTGTCCAGGTTTAAATATGGCGTGCTGTTGTCAGAGTTGCTTATTGGTCCTCTGGGGCCAGGCATGTTCAGGTACACAGCTGTTTCTTATTTACTCGTCGAGCAGAGGTGCTCCCTAGTGGGGACCCCCCCCACTATTGGGGGGGTGTGGCATTACTTATACCGTATGTGTATGGTGTTGTGTGTTCACTGGCCTGCGACCACAGGAGTCCCAATGTGACACATTGACATTGGATGTGCCACATTATTGCCATTTTGTTTATTCTATGCATCCAGTCAGTTCTTTTGCCAGACCCGTGTGCATACTAGAAGTCTGGAAAGTGTTTTAGTTCATCCGCTGCATCATACCGTATGAAGAGAGAGTGCCAGTGTGTCTGAATAGTTTTGTAGCATCTACGTGTCAGTCTGCAGAGCGGAGCAGGTCTTTTGACATTTTAACATAGAAATCTCTTTAAAACAAGAAGGATGTAGTTTATCTCCCTGTTTTGTGTTGTTACATCACACTTACCGCGTGTGACCGTGACATTTACCAGTAGACGTTCAACTTGAGGGTCATTGTGAGGTTGGCCGGAGCAAGTCCCTGAATAAAAATAATAATTACTAAAATGAATCCACAGCGAAGACTCTGAGGTCAGTTCTGGGCAGCTTTACTTGCTGGTCATTTGGAATTGGCAGGAAGTGAGAAGTTGTGTGAAATATGTGTCAACGTTGCTGAGTCATCTCTTCATCCTCGGCCTCCATCCTCCGAAATCATCCTGCTCAGATCATATTGTAACATAACTCATTATGAGGTTGCTTCTCTTGCTATGTATCATCCTTTGTCCTTGAGAATACTTCAACACAGTCACTGTCAGTGTGTACATGTTGATTTTGGACAGATTTGGTTCTAAAAGATGTTATTAAGACATGTTGAAGGTTATGTAAAAATAGGTTTAAAATTCAGTACGCTACAGATGGGAAACCCTTCCACTCTAACTTAACGCTTATCAAAAGCTTAACTGCTACTTAGCAATAGTAGTAAAATTGTTGAGTACAGCATTGTTGCTAGACTCCTGCACAGATCTTTGCTCCATTCCAAAGAGGAATTTCCTGATTAAAGAGTTATATTTGGCCCCTCTTCTCAGCTATTTGAAGTTAATAAGAATGGCGTGGTTGCTGTTTAGCCATTGGTGTAGAATAGAAATGAACTGCAGTTCCTCATTAGATACCACAGCATGCAGTTGAGATGGTTAATACCGATACCAATATCAGAAAAGCCATGATAAAACATGAAAGGCTGCTCGGTAGAGTCCATGCACCCATCTGATACCAGCTGCTCTACTTTATCCCTTGTTGTCTTCCTGTCAACCATGCAACTTGTTCTCCTCCCTGGTTAAACCTTTTTAGACCCTTCTTTTCACAACCACATCCACTTTATGCTACTAATTTCCCATTTTGTATCAAAAATCATGGTCAACAAACCTCTTGTATATGCAATTAAACCTCATTTTATAGCTGAAAATAGGAATTATTTCCACCAATAGGTCCAATTTGAGTAGATAATCACAGACAATCAAAGTTTAGTCAGAAGACTATTTAAAAAACATTTTATTGTTTTTTTAAATGATATGGAATTTAATAAAAAACCCGACATTCAATGAAAGTAGTGATCTGATAATTTTTAGTTTGACTAGAGAAGAGCGGCGTATAGAACAACCCATGTTAACCAATTTTCTTGAAAGAAACTTAAATTTCTGACGTAGAAACTTCTAAAACGGGTAAATTTGACCCGAGGACAACAGGAGGGTTAAAGTAGTTTTTGGGTAACATTTTTCTTGAAGGTATCGACATAATCGTGGCATTTTATTTATGTCCTTATTTCGTTATGAATGACTGTCAAACTACATGAAAACACCAAGTTCTACTGCGTTACTTCATCCATACAGGGGTAGTAGTATACAGCTGTTATAACATAACAAAATATATAACACACTGATATTGGATTGGTACTCTAATCAGCCAACACGCAAGTTCAGGTATCTTAATCGTTATGGGGAAGTAATAAAAGGTGTCAGACCATCTCTATTTTGCAGCATTAAGATGAAGTATAAATGGGGACTTTGACCACCATTGTGGACTCAGTAGGCTTGGTGAAACCCTCCTCCAGTACATACCTCTGTATCCTCCCATCAGGTTCTTCCACAAAAGATGTGGGACCATCACTAGGCTTAAAGAAGTCCAGCTCTCTCGAGAGCCTCCAGACAGCTGTTGCCGAGGTTACCCTCAACGGGGACCTCCCCTTCCACCGGCCACGCCCCCGTATCATCCGTGGGCGGGGGTGCAACGAGAGCTTCAGAGCAGCCATCGACAAGTCCTACGACCGACCTGCTGCAACTGAAGAAGACGATGAGGGCATGGAGACACGTAAGATATCCACCATTTGCTCGGCCGACAGTTACGGCGGTCCTGTTTCTGGACAGTGTCAGGTTTGATCCCACAGCGGCCATCGGTGTGATTTCCATCAGGAGTCAGGAGTCCTGGCAGTGTGTTTCAACAAGCAACCTCAAACTGAGTCACTGTGTAGCTTCTAGAACATGTCTGAAATATGAAACTGTACAATGCTATTTCCGTGACATTGCATTATGAGTTATTGAGATGACACTAACAAAACAATGCTGTTCAATAACATTGATATTGAAACGCATAACATGTAATGGATTTGGCTTCCCTACTCATGCATGGGTGTGACAGCATTCTGACTAATGATCACTTTGCTCGTGGCAATGGCACATCGCTGACTCAAGGTTTATCCATGTACTGCACGAGATAGACTCGACAGGATAAATTCCCTTGTTACTGGTGATAGCCAGACTAATCTCAAGATGGTTCACAGAGTACGTCTAGACCACAGTCTATAATTTACAAAGACCCAACAGTTCCTGCAATTCCCCCAAGAGCAACAGTGGCGAGGAAAAACTTCTAGGGAGAAACCTTGGACAGACCAGACTCTTGGTGGGCGGCCCTCTGCCGCTGCTGGTTGGGGGGATGATGACGAACAGTGGCAAGATATAGGAACAATAAAGATAATGAAGCTATGACTAGAGATGGTAGTTGTATCAGTTCAGGGCGTAGCAGGGCATACTAGCGTCGGGCAGGACATTGGCTACGCAGTAAGCTGCCTTCCAAAGTCAAAGTAGTGATCTGTTTTAACTTTATTTTCTATTTGAGGCTTCCTGTTAAGGCTACATCTTGATTAGATAAATGGATCTCTTAGAAATTTGAATTACACTGTATGGACATATTTGTTTACAATAAACATAACATGGTTACCGCAATTCAAAATACATATTCTCCAACATGTACACCCATGAGTTCTCCTCTCTTTTTTACCTTTTTAAATGTCACGTCCTCATAATATGAAACAGGAATTGAGAACAATATTTTTCTTTAATATTACAGAAGAAACTTTTTTTTAGAGTTTGGTTCTACACTCCTTTCTATCCATTTTACATCCCAAATAATCACCGTTTTTATCTCGTTTTGTGAAAACAACATGCCATTATACCATCAAATAGTCATTCAAGTATTGCTTTCTTCATTTAATAAGATTACGTGTCAAATGGTCTCTAAAGATGACTATCTATAATAGGTAATTAAATTACATTAAGCCCTTTTTGCGCTTAGACATAATTACACATTTATGGGACTTGCATAGATTTTCATTTATTAGGCTTATGGATTTTTAGATGTGTAACAGTTCTACTTAAAATGACTAGTGTATTGGTTATAAAGAATATGTCCTCCATTCTCCCCCCTGTTTCTTTCTCTGTCCCTCTTCCTGTATTTCTCTCCCTGACCCCAGTGGAGGAGGACACGGAGGAGAGTTCCCGATCAGGGAGGGACTCTGTGTCCACGGTGGCCGACCAGACCCCGCTGTCCGGCAACGAGAAACCCCTGGTCAACGGCACCAATCGCACCAAAGAGGAGAAGAAGAAAGACAAAGACAAGGGAGGGAAAGAGAAGAAGAAGCCGGAGGGAAGGAAGGACAAAGACAAGGGAAAAGCCAAGAAGGGCATGCTGAAAGGACTCGGGGACATGTTCAGGTAAGACTGAAAGAAACCTGTAAAGAGCCCCTTGTATAATCATGTCTGCATCCTTTGAGTAACCATGAGGGAACGTTGACAGGGTTGTGGGTCTTTAAAGGTTTGAACTTTCGTGAGCACACCTCTCGCCATCCACGCAGCAAGCTCCACTGGGTCTTCTCAGAGCAGGATCTTTCGAGTATTGATTGGACAGTAGGTTGTGCTTAATCTGCCCGCCTGTATCTGTGTCAGCCTTACCTTGGCGATTTACCCCAGTAACAACTGACCCACCATCGTGATACACAAAACCCTGGGTTGAGTCTGAACTTACCTCAGAAACCCCACATGTTGCTTCGTAGAACAGGCCTCAGGTTGGTACATAACAGATAAACCATGTGTACGTCACTGTGTGGAGGGTTGGATGGAGCTGAAAGAGCTGTGAGACCGGTGGACAGGACCGGCCTGAGCTGTGGATGTAACGATGTGTGAGGAAACACTAATTAGACTCCAGACAACTTGACCTTTGTGCTTTATTTTCCCCGGTATTAGCTGTGTCTCTGCAGCCTGTAACAGTCTACCTGTCCAACGATCCCCACAGCTGAGACTGACGGCACGCTGTGCACACACATCCCGTTACTCTACAGTCTGTCCTCCTCTTTCTCCGTCCCCATTACCGTTGGTGTCTCGGTGTCTCTCCAGCCCTCCACCACCAACAATCTGATTGGTTGGGAAGCAAGCCAGTAATACATCCGTATATCACACTAGCCAAAGTGGCGGTGACAGGGCAGGGAGAACAGGGACTCTTGTCTGAGCGAGGGAGGTAATGAGGTCCACAGAGATGGGGAAGAGAGGGAGATGCAGTTTCGTGCAATGGGTAGTGAAAGAACAAAATCACGTATCGCTGGAGACAAACTGAATGACAGAGGCCGATAATATAATAATAATAATACTGTCTAAGGGAAGAGAGACAAATGAAGTGAGCTGGAGGAGGATGTCAACAATGAGTAGAGATGGTCTCATGTCATTTTTTGATTACCAATACCTGAACTTCCATATTGACCAAAACCGAGTGTTATATAATTTATTATGTATTAACAGCTGTACACTACTGTGCCTGTATGGATGTCATATGATTTCTATAGTAGTTGTTGGTGTGGCTCTGGTTAAACTCTTTGTGATACATGAACAAACACTAACGCTGTAGAACTTTCTTATATTATCCAGTTTGACAGTCAGCCATAAGTGAAAAGGCACATACACAAACTACTTTAAAGGAGATTTTCTCGGGTCTCAACTACGTGGTATCAGATCGGTGGATTTACTTCAGTGCTCAATGATACCGCTAGCAGCATTTTAAGTGGTAACCGAGGCTTTTCTGATACTGGTATCAGTATCAAAACATCTCTAACAGTGAGATGTCAATGTTCATGTGGATTACATTTACCTTGAACTTATTCTTGACCCTCTACATAGCAATTTCATTAAATAATCTCAATGTTGTCCCATGTCAGAGGCTTTATCAGAACTGGAGTTAGCTCAGTGGTCATTGAGGAGCCTCAGACAGCGGCGGGTGTAGTATTCAAAGTATGAATGGGGGTGTACTCGAAAGACAGTAAGAGAGAGCTTGTTTGTGAAGAACAGCAGAGCAGTGGGCTTGGCTGGCAGGAGCTCGTATTAAGCTGTTTGGCCCTCAGGGGCCTCTGTAAGGGCCCTCTAGCCATCACAGTGCTTCAAATGACACCAGCTGACTTCTTATGGAGCAGAGAGGCTCATGGGAGCACGGTGGCTCAGTGCTACTGCCTCACAGCATGTTAGCATTGCCGAGTTGGACCCCCCGGTGCAGGCCGTGCTGGTCTGTGAGGAGCTGGCATGTTCTCCCCTGTTTGGTGGGTATCCTACAGGTTCCTCCTGGTTCTCTCCCACCATAAACACATGCATGCTGGTACCTGGGACTACAGTGGGAAATCCAGAAATGTTGATTAATGTGCATTATTCTAATAAATATATCTTAAATGGGAGACAGTCAGGAAAACAAACGCACACCAAACACACCCAAACACACACATACACACACATACATATCATGGAGATCAATGGGATGCACATTTATTTGCAAATACTGTAAACTTATAAAAGCATCCATAGTTCACACTCATACACACGCTGGAATAATTAGTAGGGAACACACATACTGTACATATATACAATATATATATTGGCTGCGACTCTGGAAGACTTGGAGTTAAGCTCTGAAGTCCTGCTTAGAAAAGAAAGATGTGTTTAAAGTGGAATCTATCAACCAGCATTGCTCTGGTTGGTTGTAGCGCTATCCTATCACGTGTAGAGGGAATTTGAAAGACAACCGCTTATCCCGCCCCTCAGATTGAGCCCTGCCAATGGGGAGCTCCCAGACCCGACATCTTCATGTGGGTCTGGTTTGTCAGGCTAGGCAGCGACAGCTGTGTGCTTCACAATAATGATGTGAGATATTTAACATATCTGTATGTCAACTCAGGAACAAATACTCAGCTTAAGTAAGGTTGATTTTAAGAAGAGAAATGATTTCATAGTGTTGTTAGCTATTTAGTTATATTTTATGTTTCTAGCTCTTTGTAACACCCACATTATTTGATTGACAGGTGATATGTGGGAGCGACAGTTTAGCAAACACCACAGCAGTGAGCGCTTAGCAGCATAAACATTACTGAAGGGGGGTTTATCAGAATTTGCATGTTTCACTTGATGAAACAGAAATCCAGTGTGTGTGTTGGCCCAAACCACCGAGGGTGGGTGTGTCGAGTGCATCGGTGCCGTTTCCTGAAAGGAGAAACAAGTGAGGCCCGATCACACTAGCAACTGATGTGAGCACGATAGTTCCCCTGAGTGGCTTCACATAATGTCAAGAACTCCCAATGAGTGTCCTTTGTGTTTGAGTGAGTGAGTGAGTGAGTGAGTGAGTGAGTGAGTGAGTGAGTGAGTGAGTGAGT
>NC_048418.1:25144720-25147484 GCF_013103735.1 Etheostoma cragini | reverse complement strand
CTCTCTCTCTCTCTCTCTCTCTCTCTCTCTCTCTCTCTCTGTCTCTCTCTGTTCATCACTTGGACTCCGAAGCAACACCCTGCCTGTTAGCTTGGCACCAGCAAAGATGGTCGTTGCCCAGAGGACTGCGCTAATTTTGCAGTGGTTTGTGTGTGTGTCTTTGTGTGTAAGTGTGTGTGTGTGTCTTTGTGTGTAAGTGTGTTCCGTCATGAACAAGTGAACAAGCCTGAACATGGAAAAGGCTCACGCTGTGACAAGCTCTAGACCATTCTCCCCGTCTGCCCACTGGTTTTCTCAGAAACTCTCAGGTTTTTTAGTAGAGGTCTGTCAGGGTGTCATGGATGGGATGGTGGAACATTATTGCATCATGGGAACAGAAGAGAGCCCGATGAGATAAGATGCTAATAGCCACGGTTAACAAACTGCTCATAATGTCGCACTCATTGTAAGTTATTGCTCGTAGTTCCAGCTGTGTCTGGCAGCCAAACGAGGCTGTAATGCTCGTTACATACAACACATTGCTGGATGAGTGAAATATTGGAGGATAACTTTGCTATTCTTAGATTCTATTAGAATACAGGCTTTGAAGGTTCTTAGCTGTACCTTTAGCTGAATGCAAATATTAGCGTCAACATGCTAATGTTTAATATGTAAAGTTTAGCACATGATCTTCTTAGCATGCTAACTCACAAATACTGACATATTGCCATGCTAACATGTTAGCATTTGATGTGATTAATCATAAAGTACAGCTGAGGTTGATAACCATTCAGTTTAACGTAGCAGTATCCTTTCAGGGATCTTTCAGTGAAAAGCAATAGTTTCCTCCAATAACATGACATGGCAAGCAGGCAAATAAAGTACTGATTGGCAATCCTCATTTCATGTTTATTATTTAATTCTGAAGATGCATGCTGTTTAACTTGAAAAATGTATAAAGTAATAATAGTAGGCAACATTTTGGTACTAGACCAGCATGAAATCCGGCAGGTGGAAGTCTATTATTAAACTTCTTTTTGTGATCATTTCTTTGTATATTCAGAAAACATAGTGAGGTAAACATAATATTCACAAACAGCAACCTACAGAACACTGGGACATAGGAACGCGTCACCTATTATTAAACTTCTTACATTTTTTGCAGGTTAGACAGTGTGCAGGAGTCTTCTTTTGACCTGTTTGTCCCCCAAAATGTTTTTTGTTCTGATTCTGTAGATGCCATCGTGCTGTGATTGGATTTGAGTGACATTCATTTCCTGACTTCATCCTAAATTCACCACTTTTGACAGATTTACAGACTGTCCCCTGACATTACAATGTCCCACCCAGAAGCCTTGTTCTCCCTTTTTGTTCGGTTTAAAGGATTAGCAGTGACACACAGGTTGTCTGCTTGACAGAATAAGATGAATCCTCGACATTTTAAAACGGTCTTTCCAAACCACAAACACCCGTCAAAGGCTCTTCATCGATGGCGTCGGGCTCACAAGACGCTGCCTGGAATATAAGATTATTAAATACCCTGGTGTCATGATTAATACTCTGTTGCCTCTTCAAAGTTTTCTTATTCAGTCATAAATCTGTGTGTGTGTGTGTGTGTGTGTGTGTGTGTGTGTGTGAGAGAGAGACAGGGAGCGTTAGGCTGTTTTTTAAGGGGCTGTTAATGAAAGTTAGTGGTGTGGAAAAAGAAAGTGTCAGGCGTCTCTCCGTGATAGATCACTCGTGCTCGTCGTATTAACGGCGAGCCGTCACTCTGAGCATTCTGGGCCGCCGCAGTTAAATTAATCAGGTAATGGACCTCAGTCGCCAAGCGCCCTCCACCTTCACTGCACTTTCTCCTACTCGGTCTACTCATCACATGGCTTTCCTCACTTTGTCTTCTGGACACTTGGGAGCTGCTGAATGCCTCATTGCTTTGACACATCACACATACCTTTGGGTCACCACAGATGCATTTAGAGACTAAATATCATAAACAAATGATCAGAACAGTAAAACAATTAAACAGCAAATACAAAACCCCCAAATACATTCACACATACACACATCACGCCCAAGCCTGACTGCTCCAGCACCAGCTCAGAATCCTGTCATGTCAAGTCAGAAGCAAAAGAAAAAGAAGTAATCTGTGTAAGTGAAGCATGCAAGGTGTTCCAATCAGAAGATTCTTTGTTCATTCTCTTTGATTAAAACACTCTCACACACACACACACACTCACACACACACCATACACACATTCATACACTACTTCTTTATTTACTATCTCTTTTTTCCATTCTTTTTTCCATTTCTTCTCTTTTTGTCACACAACATTTTTGATTTTATTGGATTTTTCTTCCTTCATATGTTTGTCTCACTCTCCCATTCATGTTATCCTCCCACCTTTTTTTCCATTGAGTGTTTTTTTTATTTGGTGTCTTCCACACCTACACCCTCACACCACTGGGCTTCCTCTGGCTCCTTCGCCCGTACGGCCCTTTCTTTCTGTTTCTCTCATTGATTTGCTTTATTTCACTTGTTTTCTATTCTCTTGTCCTGTGTTGCTTTCCTCGCACACCTCACATCTCAGTGCGTCTTTCCTTTCTCCTCTTTCTTATCATATTTGTGCAATTTACACAATTTCTTGTCTTCACATTCTCAAACACAGTCACGCTCCACTGTTGGGATTTCTCACTTCTTTGGTTTGCGTTTGATCCTTTGACTTCCCTTCACTTTAGTTTTATCTTCTCTTTTTTCTCACTTTACTCTCTCTCTGTTCAGTCACTT
>NC_048418.1:25139315-25144620 GCF_013103735.1 Etheostoma cragini | reverse complement strand
TGGAAAAAGGCTGCAATGAAACAAAGAGTGAAAAATTTAAAGGGGTCTGAATACTTTCCGTACCCACTGTACACACACACACACACACACACACACACACACACACACACACACCTTGAGGTTGTCTTTGTATTCTGCACTTTAGTTTTTGCTCTTAATGTTTCATTCATTGAGCTTCTCTTGCGCAAGTTAATATTTTTTCTCTGGTTCACTGTCTTCTGTCTCTTTTTATTAACACACACACACACACACACACCTCTTTGGTTTCTCTCTGCGCTGCCTCTTTAGAAGTTGTAGATATTCTCCGTAGACCAATTTCCCTCTGAATAATCACGGAGGTTCATTGTAGAAGCGAGCGCGGTGCCAAAGTCATTTATTCAACAGGCTGCAGCTTTATACTGAGTCAATCAAGCTGAAATATCTCTGCATTGCCTCCTATTTCGTTAAGCGGCACTCCCTCTCTATGAATCTAATTACTGCCACGGGCCGTGGCACCGCCACCGCCTTCATTTACCACACTTTAAACCAACTGAATTGAGTTTGAGCTAGTGTGAAGTACTTTTCAATCGGTTCATTCGAGGGCTCGCTCGAGCTGCATACCTGCTTCTGGGATCACAGACACACTGACATTGTCAGTCAGATCAGTTGACTTTGCATTGCTGTGAAGCCTCTGGAGAGAAATGGCTCCTATTGGAAACGTGTACCTGCTGGTTCATTGAAAGTCCAAATAAAAGGATGTTTTAGTTTTACATTGTTTAACCCTCCTTTTGTCCTTGGCTCAAATTCCACCAGTTTTCAAAGTTTTCTCAATCTGAAATTTGGGTTTCTTTCAACCAGAAAGAACGTGCATGGTTCCCTCAAACACTATTAGACAGTCAAATTAAGGATCAGATCAGAGAATTGTGGGTGTTTTATCACTTAAGTTTAAAAAGTCATTTGTTTTAAAATGAAAAGCTGACTTTAATGGTTCCTGATTACATTTTGACAATCTGAGACTATCCATCAACACGTTCCTCTGATCTTAGCAAAATCACGTCATCATCTTTTCAGCTCTAAAATTGGATATCATTTAACATGAATGAGGTGTATTCCCATGAATGCCCCCCCCCCCCCCACCTAGCTGTCCTATCAAATTAAGGCGGAAAAGCCTAAATAATCTTTAGAAAAACAGTTGTATATCATCTATGTTGCATGTTACATTTCCACATTTCAAAACAAAGCTCTGTTCATTTTTTTCTTTTTAGTTTCCGCGGTTACTTCTGCTTCTTCTTCTCCTTCTGGAAAACATTGCCGCGTTGCATTGTGGTATATGGGAGTAAAGTGTAGCGTACATCGGATGTACACTGAAATTCGCAGTGACTTTCCATCAAATTGATCTATTTGAACTATGCCAGTGACCTGGGAAGAAGGATCGACAGCTTTAACCAAAAAACTCACTCTTCATTGTTTTAATTCATTATTAATTGAATTGTGCTTTTTTTTTTTTTTTTCTATATTTGTCTTGCAGGTTTGGGAAGCACCGTAAAGACGAGCGGCCGGGGGATAAGCTGGATCGGAAAGGCTCCAGCAAGTGGAGGGTGGATGAGACGCAGGTTTCAGACGAGGAGATGGTGAAGATGAGGATGGAGCAGGAGAGGTAAAAACAATTATAAACACCAACTTATTGGGTTAAATAAGAGGTCTCACACTCATTGTTGGAACATTAGTCAACAAACCTCATTTATGTAAAATGACTTTGACATGGGACTGCAGGGCCAGGGATCAAACCACCAACTCCACCTCCTGAGCCATGCCGCGCAAAAACAAGTGTCGTTTGTTTAATAAAAGCAAAAGGGTAGATGGTTAGAGAGCCCATAAATATGGAGTCTTTAACTGTTATCAGGTGGGTACCCCAAACCAAACGGGACCAAAGACAGCCTGTCTTTTGCTTGCTGCATCACTCTCTCCGTCTCCTCATCAAACTAAATGTCAAACGGGCACCGTGCCAGTTTTTGGGGGCTGGCGGTGTAAATGCCAAGACCATTACAGCCCTGCCAGCTAATTAATTCCCATGCTCTTGGTGTTGGGGCACAAGTCATTACACGTCCCAGTTGCTCGTTATGAAAATGTGGTTTGTTCTCTTTCTTTACGCCTGCAGTGCAGATAGTCCAATAATATGATAATAGCCAAGTCTTTATTTTTAATTGGCATAAGGTTAACGCAAATGCCACGTCGGATGATTTGGTTGTTGCGCTGCATCTCGTTTAAGGCTCTGAATGCTCCATTTGTATGCTAATCCAATCCGTTGCTTCTCTTGTCCTCAAATGTCAAAGTCTGGACCTATTTGGGACTACTACAAGTACATGGACCCTTCTCTTCGTTCAGTCAGATTTTCTTCACTACACAGTATATAACTCATGTGTGTTGTTTATTCTGAAGTCTTTCTTTTTGTATCCCCTGTATCGTGAAACATTGCAGAGGTTTATTCTATTATTGTAAATCCACAGCAAATTATTGACATAAAAATCAGTTTACCCAGATTCATTTGAGCCTTCAGTACCGCAGAATGTAAGCAATTGAATGAATGCTTTCTGAAGCCACTATAGTATGCGATCTAATACTATTTGTAACAGATAGGGCTGCCTCTTAGTACAAGTTGAATGGATGTAAATCTAGTGTTTTTTTCAGATTTATCTTTAATGCTGAGCCTCTGCAAGAGCTGAGAAGTGGGTGTGTCAATCTTTTTGTGTGTTAGTGTGAAATGGTGTTGCCATGCAGAGTGCCCAGGCCTAGAAAGAGCTACGGGAAATCAAACGAAATGGTACATGAGGGTCTATCGTGGGACTCTCTGACAGTAGTTCAATGCATTCATTCTTTTGTTCAGCAGTGGGTGTTTGGCTCACTCCAACCAAGCATACTTTCTCCCTAAAGCACCTGGAAAGCCCAAGTGCGCCTCTCGTTTGTGTTTCTCCATTTGCTGAGATGCACTGATATTGACAGGAAGATCCCACTGAGGATGTGGAAGACTGGCTGCTTCGGGGTTAAACAATGATCCAGTTAGCTGTGTTTCACCCAGCTGCTCTCCCAAGGTTCAGCTGGGAGCTCGGGCACCGCTCTGCACAGTGCGTATTGATTGGCCACTGCCAGAGGCTATGGTTAATCCAGCTGTGATTGACTAAAGGGATAGATTTCCTCGCAGGTTTAAGTGTCAGGTCCCTGTGGGCTCCAACTCCAAGCCAGACAGACAGTTCAGACAGCACACTGATGTTGGCGGGGAGGAAATGTATGGCCATTTGACGAGCAGATAAACATCATTAAAGTAATTGCTTACGGTACATTCATGAATGCATTTTAGAATACATTTGGCCCAGATCAGCTAGGTCATTAATTTAAAAAATCCACAGGAATGTGAATAGCTATTTTGTGGTGCACCAGTGCTAAATCATAGATTTCTTTTCTTCCTAAAATAGAGGCTTTTGTCAATGCTGATCCCTGCAACAATAGATAGGCAGCCATCAGGTACTGACATCAGGTCATGACCATTGATGGGAATGATTTTTCTCTCTAGGTCAGAGATCTAAAACACGTTTCTTTGCTTTTTAGAGTGCAAAATATTAAACAACTTGGTAGTCTACCTGGCATGTGTTATTGCATCTATTAGATAGGCCAACACAGCAGCCATATATAGCCAAAAATGCCATTTGCTCTCGACACTTCGCTCAGTGTTTGGTCAGAGTCGTGGTTAAGAGGTTCAAAGTTGAATCGACAGCAGACAGCGTGCGGCATATCATCATATCAACTTCACTTGACTGAGACATACAGTAAGCTCAGGACTACTACTGCAATCTATGTACTCTTGTATTTCTGTACTATTTAGGTGCCATAGATAAATCAGAACTTTCCAAAAATGTCCAGATGTTCATTATGTATATAACATGAAATGGGCCCTCTGTGTCGCCGGTTTAGCCCTCTATGAATGATTAAAATCTTGCAGTATTGTCTCTGCACAGCATGCCTCAGAACTAACTGAAGCTCCTTGTCGCCAAATTATAAAACAATTCCAGATATCGAGTGTTATCAATCCGAAAGGACGTTCAGCAGCCATCTTATCCTGCTGGACCTTCTCCTTTCATGCACTTCCTGCCTTTCACCGTAGCCTATCAGTTGTGTCAGCACTAGCGCTAAGAGCAAGGTTTATTACCCAGTCGGTACAATAGCACATAATGGACCATTGTTCTGGCCTGATGTGGCAGAAAGGTCACTTGTCAAACACATTTCTGCTACCATAATGTCCCATCCTGCCATTTCTACACCCTTTTATCTGCTATCGCTCCCTCTCCATCTGCTATGCACCCTTTTTGTTCGGCCTCATCATTTACCCTTCATGCTGAGAGTATTTTCATCTCTCATCAAGGATAGCCGTTGGAACCAAAGCAGGGTTTCCTTACGTTAATATGTTGGGACTCAAAGGGCAATGATTAGGCCAAGTGTGGGTTTTCCTTCCTGTCCCATTTCAAGCAGCGTACAATTGTACATTTTTAGCATCATTGCTTTTTAAGTGCTTGTCATGTTGTGCTACATGTTTACGTATGCCCAAAAGCCCAAAATGTCATACGCCTAAAATATATACACATAATATTTATATGAAACGCTGCCATTTCCCCCTGATGTGCCTAGGACCAGTATTTGGACTGGGATGGCACGGTTCTGCCACGTTGCCCTCTCTACTGGACCCAAGCTTTAGGGCATTTAAATCCTTTAAGTCCCTGAAGTCTCAGGGACTCAATGGGGGGGATTATTAACACCTTGCCAAAATCACAGCAATAACCAGTGGTATCCCCACCCCGAGATACAATTTGAAGACAAAAGTGTAAAGGGCAAACACACTCTTCTTCATGCAGGTTGCAGTAGAAAAGGACAGTACTAGTTTGGCCTGATTAATTGGCCGAGGACATTAAGTGGAACCATTAAGTGAGAGCTCCATGTCTGTATTTCCTGACTTTGACATGTGATCATATATGCACAGGGAGATTTAGTTATTTACACTGTGTTCTGTTGTTATCTAATGCTACGGTATTTGCTGCTATCTTGAGATTTGAGATTTAAGATTTGAGTTGGATTTGACTATGTGTTTATGTAACAGTTATTACTCAGTACAAGCACAAATAACACTGGATTTATCTCATGATAACATGGGTGATACGGAGTGAAGAAACATGTGTGAGGCATCAATACTGGAAAATATTAAGCCACGTTTATAAATTATATATACATATATCTCAGATATATGTATGAGATATATATATGTGTGTGTGTGTATGTGTAT
>NC_048418.1:25117898-25139215 GCF_013103735.1 Etheostoma cragini | reverse complement strand
CCCCCCCCCCTTTGGGTTTAAAGATAGATCCCTCGAGGGCCCTGCTTCCTTCTGCGCTATTAGATAATTGCAGAGTCCACAAGCATTCATGTGACATGGGTTAGGTTGTTGGAATAAGGGTCCATTTTGCAAAAAAAAGAGTGTTACCCCTGTCCAGATACAGCAGGGAGCTGTTAAAGCCTTCAAGTTCATTAGCAGCTTCACTTTTTAGTAGTAAAGTATTTCCAGCCATTTATCCCCGTTTTATTTTTCTGTACCTACCCTCCAATGAGGAGCCCTCCATTTTAGACTCATTGTTTCAGTATGCACAGCATGCACATTTTCTGGAAGAAGCCTTTTAAGATTTTAGCCCGCTGAGTGTTCAGTGAAGTTGCACCCCCTACCCCGCGACTGCGCATGTCCCATTCTCTTTCGCGGCGCCATTAAAAAGGGGCCTGGAGAAAAGAGAGCACTATGATAATTGGTAGTTGTAAAGCTCTGATAATTGGCAAGGCTGTAATTACAGGGCAGCGCGATAGGTAGTCCCCACTGCTATAGAAAATGTTGCCAGTTATTCACAAGATAATGGCCTAAAGAGAGTGTCTGTTGATTTCTCTGTGGTTTAGTTGTTCTGCATGTGAGAGGTGTCAGGTTTGTGTGTGTGTGTGTGTGTGTGTGTGTGTGTGTGTGTGTGTGTGTGTGCATTTAAGAGACAGAAAGAGGAAAGCATGATAGCTGCAGTATGCATTAGCAGGACTCTGTGAATACATAGTGCTTCCCTTGTATGAGTTGTTGTGGGGGCGAGAGACTATTATGAATTGTTTATGGTATTATTCAGGGCGGGGGGGCAAAGATAATAGGCTCCCCACCTTCTCTCTCTTCTGTAATGGGAAGTTGAAAAGGATCTATAAGCAGTCGCTTGCCGATGTTGCAGTGGCTCGTGTGGCGTTTTGTTAATGTGACGTCTGAGATTTACAGCGTCTCTCTGCTGCACAGTCTTTACTCTGCAATGATTCAACGGCATGAAGCGTTTACCTGACACAGTGGAAACCAGCATGGTGGCAGTTTCCCACGGAGCAGTATTAACCATGATTCATAAAGAAGTAAAGTCAATGACTGGCAGTCATACATTTCCTTTACAGTACTAAATATGTATGTTTGTTCAACATAATGTGCTTTATCTCACTATTTTATGTGCTGGGATTTTATGAGCTGATTCAGAATTCAGATTCAGAAAATTATTTCTCATTATGTGCATCTACAAGTAAGTGTTAGGTGCGTTCAATGACCAGAAAGAATCAGACACGTTCACTTTGCAAGAGGTGGATAGCAAAGAGACAACGTGTCGTCCTTTACAAACTTGGAACATGCGCAAACTGCCTTTTCACGGTGGGTAATTTAGGTTGATAGAAATATGCATAATCTTTAGTGTGTGTGTGTGTGTGTGTGTGTGTGTGTGTGTGTGTGTGTATGTGTATATATATATATGTGTATATATATATATATATATATATATATATATATACACACACACATGTATATGTAAAGAAAAGTAATCTGACAGGGGCTTGAATGGTCAGTTTGGCTAAGTAGCTAACCCACCTGTAGAAACTGGTTTTAATGTTACCTGTAACCTGTCGACTGTTGGAGCAGGCGATGCAACAGACAATAAAGTTTTCTCTTATACAGAATACAAAACAGCACCAAAACTGCATAGATGTTTTTGTCCAAAAGCAGCCCCACACAACTACATCCACCATTGTCTTTTAGACCAGAACAACCTAGTATCCAAATGTCTATTACCATCTTGCCCATCAGGATCCAAGCCAAGACCAGGGAGCTGAGGGAGCGCCAGGCCAGGGAACGGGACTACGCCGAAATCCTGGACATAAGCCGTACACCTGAGAGGGGCTCAGAAGAGGAGCACCCGTACACAGGCATCAACCCCTTGAACAGCTCTGTGGACAGCGGGCACAGCCGGCCCCACAGCCCCCGGGACGAATACCCCCACATCCATCCACTCCACCAGCACCAGCACTCCGATTCCCACTACACCCAAGTCAGCAAAGTCCGCAACGACCGCCCCCCTTCTGCAGACAGGTAGGGCTGGATTTATGGATTCAAAAGCAAAAAGAGCCAGAATTATATATATTTACTATTATTTTAGTTTACTTTTGGTATTGTTAAAAAATATATATTTATATAAAGTATATACCATTACCTTGACCATAATAATTGTTCCTAAACAATACTTTTTTCTGATACAAATTTTATTAAAACAACAAGGAAATACAACATTAAACATTACGGCATTAATGTTTTATGACAACCAATCACAGACATGATTAGATCTCGCTAGAATGCATGCATGCTGCATGTTTATTGGCTCACTGACTCTGATGACATTTACTCTTTAGAAATACCTAAGGAGAAAACTGGGTATTGAATGACGAGGAATATCTCGACGCTCAATACTTTAGAGGCAATTCCTTCATGCAAAAAGTATTGATTCTGTCCCGAGCCCTAATCACAATCCCCTCAGAAGCAATATCCGCCCAAGCCAGGTGACGAGCTATTCAATTCAAAGGCACGACCCGGTCATGGTATGTCAGTTAAAGGTGTGTGCAGGCCTGATTCTGCCTCACATTCCCAATCTTGGTAACTCTGAGGCGGCATTATTGCTCGTAGACGGCCGGCTGGCTATCACACCTGGAGGAGAAACTAATCACAGCAACAGAAGGCAGGCGGTAAATGTCAGCTCGCCGACTGCTAGACACAATGCACCGTTCCCTGGGGTGGGTGGGGGGGAAGACTCAGGGAGGTAGTGAGTGAATGGGAACCTTTGAATATAATTCTCTCTTTCTGTCTCCCTTGACCTTTCTACGTCTCTTTCTGCCCGTCTTTCGTTCCTGAGTTGATTTCTCCGTTTCCCTGCCTTTCTGTGAAGCAGCCTGCCTGAGCTACCTACACGTCATGATTGACAACTTGTGGAAAAAGATCACCCTGGCCCTGGTGTGGGGGTCCCTTTTTTTTTGTATTTATATACATCAGCCGAGTGCTATTATAAAAACTTAGAAGCCAAGCTTTAGCGATAGCAAGCCAAAAGCCTGAATGTTGGAACGCCTGCATCTTTTTCAGCGGCAGCAGTTGCTTAGCGCTGCAGGTGTGTGTGTTGAATCCTGCTTCGATCAATGAACGGAGAGAGCCGGAGCCCGTAGATGGATGTGGGAAACTTGAAGTCTGTAAGAGGAAAGCCTGCAGTGTAGCTAACCCTAGGCAGTGCAGGCGAGTGGATGGATGGGTTTCTCACATCCCAGATGGCCCCGGCAGCCTGTGTGTACTTCAGGAGTGCTGGATCTCCATTCATAATTCATTGTGCTGCTGTTGTCACAGTACTTTTTTTTAATGAAATCCCTGATGTGGTCCTGTGTGAAGATAAGCAGATGCACAACAGCAGATAATATACTAGCATGACCAATATTGAGTCCTATTTAATTAGGGAAGGGAATCCACTCATGGTTTAGACTCTCATCACCTTATTAAAGTTAATCGCTCAATCCTTAACCAACATAAGCGTTTTTCCCCTTAGTGCTCTACTATAGGATTTTCTTTTATGCATCTTTGGGGCAAGAAAGCTGCCCCTCTAAAGTACTCTGCTGCAACAGCAAGACGACATGTTGGCATTGAAATTACTTTAATCATCTGTGTTTGTGATTGAGTTTCCAGCTTCTCAAATGTGAAGATGTGCGGATTTTTCTTGTGTGTTTTATCATTGCAACTTCTTTTTAAAGATTATTTTTGGGGCATTTTAGGCCTAATTTGACAGGACAGCTTGAAAGGGGAGAGAGGGGGGTGCAGTAAGCAGCAAAGGGCCGCAGGTCCAATTAGAACCCTGCTGCGACAACGAGTAAACCTCTGTATATGGAGGCCTGCTCTACCAACTGGGCTCCCATCTTTGCAACTTTAACTAGAACTGGAATCCGTTACAATGGGGACAGAGACTCGAACATCAGGAAGTACTGCAATGCGTCAGCTGCAATGTCTTAAAGTGCTCATATTCTGCTCATTTTCAGGTTTATAATTGTATTTAGAGGTTAAATCAGAATAGGTTTACATGTTTTCATTAAAAAAAAAGATTTGTTGTACTGCACATGGCTGCAGCTCCTCTTTTCACCCTGTGTGTTGAGCTCTCTGTTTTAGCTCCAGAGTGAGACATCTCCCTTCTGTTCCATCTTTGTTGGGAGTCACACATGCTCAGTAGCTAGGAAGGACTACTAGCCAGTCAGAAGCAGAGTATGAGGCCCTGACAGTACCTAGGTAAGGACTACTAGCCAGTCAGGAGCAGAGTATGAGGGCCCTGACAGTACCTAGGTAAGGACTACTAGCCAGTCAGGAGCAGAGTATGAGGGCGTGCCATGCTAGCAGCATTTGTCTGTTGTCTGAAACGTATATACTGCCTCGTGACTATTTGTTCACATTAATTGGTAAAATGATTAATCAGTCTGGAAGAAAAAACAAATACATTAGTAAAGAATGAAGTTGTGGTTGCAGCCAAAGAGATAAGCATAAGCACACAACTTCAATGGTTCAATGCACTTGATTGCACTCTTGGCTTTGGCTAACTGTTCCACTGGGATTCAGAGACATAACTCTTTATTGCTTTTCATTTTGTTACACCACAGGGAGATTTCACTGAGGTAATATTGGTCTTTGTAATTAAAATTAAAATACTTGGGCGGGGCTTTTAAAGTACAAAATGTGTTCTTCTCTGCTTGGACAAATAATGTTCTACATGTGATAATGGACACAGCCGTCATACTTCACTGTTAGTTTTTTGTACCATTAGTCTAGGCCCCATTACTAACCAGGCTGCCCCGGCCTTGAAACCTTTGCTCTTTTCACAAGGCTTTGCTTATAGCAGTCTAGGAACCAGGGACAAACACTTCTTAAAGATATTATGTTGCATTCCCAGATCTCCAATCATAAGAAAAATATACCTCTTAAGAAAAGCAGGAAGCGTGTTTCCTGTTTCCTGTCAGCCCCCTACTGAACAGGAAGTGGATTAGACCCTGCCATGCCAAGCACAGGAGAGAGGGAGGGAAGGAGGGAGGGAGGGAGTGTCATCCGAAGGCGGGGGTGTTTGTTATTATGGGATTCGAATGGCAGCACGGACTGATACCAGAGCTTAAGCATTGTGGAGATTTGATCAAAGCAATAACATATCCATAGAAACTGAGAGTGAAGGAAAATGTTATTTTGTTCCTACTCACACATTTCTTTCAAAATGACAGGCATGCCACGCTAAGTCAAAATAAACCGCTTTAGATTTCCTGTGAGTCAGCTTGATGCTGAGGATGTTGCTGCGTGCTGGAAACAACTTTTTCACTGTTTAAATGTGGACGTTTTTTAACGAGCTGAGTCTGTGGGGGTTCTTTCTCTTTATTGGAGAGAAGCACCGTGATCTTTAATTCAGTATTTTACGACCATTTTATCCCCCAAATTATCCTTGACATGGTTTTGAAACTCCCAGTTCTGTACTAGTGTTAGTATTGGCCTTTTGTTGGTGCTGCCATGTTGTGATTGTCACAAGATCGGGACTCAAAGTGAAGGGGTCAAAGCTGTGCCACAGAGCTTTAGGATATAACATCATCATTTTTATTCACATAGCCTTGTCTTAACTAGTTACATAGTCCTTCAAACTGCAACAGTATAAGTTAAAACTGATTTTGACTATTTGACTATACCTTTTGCTCTTAGACAATTACACAGTGACTCATAAGTCATCAGAGTGGGACTTACTTCAGATTTTCCTTTTTCACCGTTAAGTGATATTTGTTCTGAATATTGGTAATATCTGTTTCATTAACTAATAATAGGTCAACCCTTATTCTTATCTGTTCCCACTACTCATGCTACTCATGATAATAATCTTCAACATGATCTTCCTGGAGCATATCATCCAAACTGGTGCCAAGAGGAAATGCCCTAAAGCAACACTACCATGTAACTTTAAGTGCCAGCTGTAGTTCCAATGAGACTACTTGTAGGGGGACCGAAGAGACGGGTAGCGCCATCTGTAGTTCAAATGAGACTACCTGTAGGGGGACCGAAGGGACGGGTAGCGCCATCTGTAGTTCAAATGAGACCACCTGTAGGGGGACCGAAGGGACGGGTAGCACCATCTGTAGTTCCAATGAGACCACCTGTAGGGGGACCGAAGCGACGGGTAGTTCCAATGAGACTACCTGTAGGGGGACCGAAGGGACGGGTAGTTCCAGCTGTAGTTCCAATGAGACTACCTGTAGGGGGACCTAAGGGACGGGTAGTTCCAGCTGTAGTTCCAGTGAGACTACCTGTAGGGGGACCAAAGCGACGGGTAGTTCCAGCTGTAGTTCCAATGAGACAAACAGTAGGGGGCCGAAGCGGGAAAAGTTACAAAGTGTTGCTTTAACCCTGGCATTGTCACTTTCCTGCACAACCCTTTTAATAACTGGACCAACATTCTCTTCGATGTCCAAATGAGAATACCAGACTTTACATAACCCCCCACCCCTCTTGTGTCACTTCCCCATGGGCCAGTAAAATGCACAATTGCCTTTCTTAGCACTGCAATGATTGGCAGTCCGAGTGGAAACAGGGAAAAAGACAACATGCAGCTCCATAAATAACCATTGGAATTCATTCTTAATTGCCTCTTTTCCCTTCAAACGTAGTGCTGTCAGAAATGTCTATTTCACTGCGGAGGGTTCCAAAACAAAAACAACTACAGAGGCCAGGAGGCGCTTCAGAACCCTTTTGGGGGGGGCGACAGTGGGCTGTTTCCTTTGCACTAAGGAGCATGACCACGACGACTATAGACTCAACCAGTCTGCTGCTCCCAGCCTGAAACAGCATTTAGCTCTGTAATTTGACTTAGAGGATTAGACCTGTCTCTTAGATGTCTTTCATGTAGGTTTGAAGCTACATCATTTCACACGACAGTAAATTGGAAGGTGCACATGTTTCTTTTACAAAAACACTTGATGTTTTAGTTGTGTTACTCACAGCTTGTTGCGTAGGTGGTACGGTGTAGTATCAGGTTGGGAACATTCTATTTATTTTTTATTTTTTACATATTTCTGTTTTGGCTCTCAACCAAATTACATAACCTCGCTGTTGGGACACTGGTGGTCTTTCTTTCTCTTTTCTCAACATGCCTCCATCTCCACAAGTAAAATATTGCCAAAAGCTGTGTTTTTATCTCCCCCAGCGTGTTCCCACAATTACAGCTAAAAATATATGTTGCTCACTGGGGTCCTGGTGTGTATCATTAGCATCTGGTAGCATTTGTCGCCGTGTTATTTTTCCTAAAGACCCTATAGAACTGTAAATCATGAAGTCCAGGGAGATGATAGCTCACCAGCTTTGTAACCATGCATGCTACATTTGGGCTTTGCAAATTGATAAGCTGAATTTACTAAAAACATACTATAGAAGCCCTCAGCATGTTATTGAATAGCTATATTAGCCCTCAACATTTGTTGTATCACACATCATCCCTGTTGTGAGTGTAAGTGTGCAGAGAGCCAAGTGAATTAGCGACCATTGTTTTATTTCCCTCCCAGCTACAAGGCAGCAGTGAATGCTGGGAAGGCTCTGTGGGATTTGGTGTGATTTGATTCTCCGCGTTTCCCGAGGAGGCAACGCTCTTATTGAATCGGCTCCATTACATTTCATCTCCACCCGGGGAATAAGGGGCCTCAGAAGGAGCGGACATGGTCGTGTGTTGTATCACACACACACCAGAAACAGCAGCTCAGACAAACAGACAGCAGTTGCTTTTGGTGTGTGTGTTTGTGTGTGTGTGTGTGTGTGTGTGTGTGTGTGGGTGTGTGTGTGCATGCATACTTGCATTTGCACTTGACTTTATGTAGGCTGTTTGCATCTGTGCATCTGTTTATTGATGCCGGCACTCCTCTGTATTTGTTGGATTTCTGTTCAGGTGCACATGATTATTTGTTGGAAATGTAGAGGAGTGGGAGGGATAAGCCAAAGGTAGGGAGGGTGTGTGTGTGTGTGTGTGTGTGTGTGTGTGTGTGTGTGTGTGTGTATGTCTTTGTCTGTGTGTGTGTGTGTGTGTGTGGCACAGATAAAGTACAGTGGCAGGTATGCAGCAGCACCCAATGAACACAAAGCTTGTGCGAGATTCTGTAAGCATTTCTGTTGATGGTGGTTGAAAACGGGCTGGATTATCTAGCAAGGTGGCCCCTGGGCAGAAAATATGCCAAGGGCCCCTGCTGACCCCCGTTCCTTCCACTTTTCTGTGCATTGTGTGTGTATCCTTTTGCCTACACATGACATTTTCATAATAATGCTTATACAGACTGAAAAACCAACCAGTATACTGAAATTCTACCTGCTGTATGTCATTTGGATGATTTGAAAAAAATGTAACGGATTTACGTAACTGGGATAAAGCTCGACCCTTCTACCTCACTCTATTGGGGTTAAGCGCAGCCCGGACCAGTTGTGATTGAGTAATAGAAATACAAACAAGCCAGAGCCGTTCTCCCCTATCCCAGAATAGCTGGGTGGTGAGCCAGACCATGCTCCAGCGCTAGCACAGCCCTGTGGAGATGCAAGACTGCTTGTTGTGGGAATCAGAAAACTCAGTCAGTATACTGTAGTCCACCTCTGCTCTATGCATCTTTTTAGCCTCTTCCAGATCATTCCACTCATCTGTGAGGAGCTCGGAGCAGAGGCGCTGCTCCTTCGCGTTGAAAGGAGCCAGTTGAGGTGGTTCGGGCACCTGGTAAGGATGTCTCCTGGGCGCCTCCCTAGGGAGGTGGTCCAGGCACGTCCAGCTGGGAGGAGGCCCAGGGGAAGACCCAGGACTAGGTGGAGAGATTATATCTCCAACCTGGCCTGGGAACGCCTCTGGATCCCCCAGTCGGAGCTGGTTGATGTGGCTCGGGAAAGGTCTGGGGATCCATGCTGGAGCTGCTGCCCCCCCAACCCGATACCGGATAAGCGGATGAAGATGGATGGATCATTCCAGTTTATGTTGTGCTATTGCGATTATTAAATTATCCCAAACTAATTGTCTGGTTGGTAATCCATTCTGAGTGGAAATGTCATCCAGAGAGTATGTTAACACAAAGGCCTAGGTCCAGTTCATAACTAGTGAGACCAAATTTTGAACACAGTCCCAGTCAGCTTGGACTTGCTGCATTGCTCTTTCCCTAGAAATCAATTCAAACAAACTCTTAATTCATTCAGCGCTGAGTAAACACAAAGCTAATCCAACATTCCTGTCTATTGAGGGGCCTTCGAGACAAGGAGCCCCAGCTGGGGACAAAACGCATCCAAACACCAAACCAAACAGGAGTACTCAGATCTCACAACACACATACTGTTTAGAAGTACAAAGAAAGGAGAGATTTAAAAGCCTGAAAAGCTTAATCTGGCTTAAACATCATTTTGTTGGATTTACAAAAGTATGGAGAAACAGTTGGTCCCACCATTTAACACTGTATGATGGATCATAGAAAGAATTCTCTCATTATGTATACCCCATAATCTACGTCACCCTGGAGGTGACATGGAGGAAAAAAAAGGACAAACCCTAAACTCAATATTTTGACTTTCTCAAGGGGGGGGGGATAGAAGAAAAAACAAAAAAGAAGATGTAGCGTGTACAATGATTCATTTTCTGTAGAACTGAACCACAATCTTGTTCAATCCACAGAATCCGCTTTCAAAATGTTCCGCCCAGTTGAAAACTCTGATTCGTTTCTGAGTCTGGCAAATTCCATTGTAAAGCCAAGTACAAGGGAACTATTCAGCTGGAAAACTGGGTGGAAAACTGGTTCGCTTGTTCGTTGCTGTCTGCTATTTTCTGCTAGACTAACCTGGAGTTGGAAGAACTCACAGCTGTGATTTCCCCCCCTCTTCACTACCGTTAAAGACCTGAGAAAACCAAGCTCAGGCTTTCTGCGTCTCAGCTGCTCTGCTATCTGGCTCATAATGTGCGAATAGACCAAGAGACAAGATGCTGGCTTTCACTTCTCTGTGGAATATGGATGTGTGTTCTCACCACTCACAGAGCTGAACAGGATGTCTTACTACAGCTTGGGGAACATCTCTGCTTGAGGGTCATCACCAAATTGTCAAGGCCTGGTGACGAGAACAGAATTCTGATCAGCTGCCACCATATTTGGCCTCCTACTTTACACAGACTTACATTTTTACAACTCATGAAAACATCTACATGAAAACTCATGTCACCATCAGAAGTAGGGGCTGCAACGAATCACAAAACTCATGGTTTGGTTCGGATCACAGTTTTGAGCCAAGGATCAGATACATTTTGGATCAGCACAAGAAAGGGGGGATTTTGAATGATTTATTAAAAATAACTTATAACAATAATAACTTATTTTCACCAAGAAAAAAACCAATGAGAAAAGGGTATTTTACATTGACTTTGAATGTATCACGAGGGTTACCAGTTTCAAGTTAACGCACTATTTTGTCACAGTAGTGACCAAGTGCCAGTGTGTGTCTTTAGCTGCAGACTGTTGTGCGTCCTGGTGTTGGAATCTTCTAGAGTAAAACACAGTCACACTCTTTAATCCAGCTCTTAGCTAACAGTAGGCTAACACTACCTAGTGTAACATTAGTGTTAACTAGCATGATGTGCAGCGATGCTTCTTTTGCCTTTTGCCTCAGAGAGCAGCGCATTTCTGAGGCACCTGAAATCTGCGTTGCTGTTCGGTCTGGTAGATTAGTTTGTTAGTTTGTTTAGGCACCATGTTACGTTAGCACAAGGCGTTCAGTACCCAACCTCGGCTTTAAGCCCCTTATTCTTGGGTAACTAAGCTACCAACTACCGCTGTAATTGTGTTGCCTTTAACATTTATTATATCATATCTTCTTAAGAAAATCGTGGTTTTGTTCTGAGGAAACTGTATTAGATGTATTTTCTGTCTACCTGGGCCATTCTCTTCCTGACCTGGGGGTTTTCAGATGAGGTTTTTCTTTCTCTTATTATTGCACAATAATAAATACATTCATAAACATCGATGGATCAGTGTAGTTGTGCATTATGTTATGCTCATTTGAGTGCTTTCAGATAAATTGCTCAAAAGCATCACAGACTCACGGCCTCAAACATTAAAGAAAGAAACATTCACCAGGCTTTTAGTTAATGTTCCAATTTATCAGTCTTGATGATCGCTGAGTGCATATCTAATGTTTTTTCTTGAGAGTTCAATTTAGTGTTTATTCAGAGCCTCTTTGTTTCCTTTTTCAAAATATTTGAAAGGATTATTATTAAAAGACTTTGTCATACTTCTCCAGAGTTCCTGTGCAACCTTTTAAAGATCTGATTAAATTAGTATTTTGTTGTTTTCGACACAAGAAAAGTCTTTTATCCAAAAATGTAGGCTTCTTTATATCTACCGTTGTGGTCAAAGTTTTGAGAATGACACAAATATTATTTTTTACAAAGACTGTTGCCTTAATTTTTATGATGGCAATTTGCACGTACACCAGAATGTTATTTAGAGTGATCCCATTAATTGCAATTAATTGCAAAGTCCCTCTTTATCTTAAAAAACATTTCCACTGCATTTAGCCCCGCCACTAAAGGACCAGCTGACATCATGTCAGGGATTATCTCGTTAACACAGGTGGGAGTGGTGGTGAGGACCAGGCCTGAGATCACTCTGTCATGCTGGTTGAGTTAGCATAACAGACTGGGAGCTTTATAAGGAGGGCGGTGCTTAGAATCATTGTTCATCCTCTGTTAACCATTGTTACCTGCAAAGAAACACGTGCTGGCATCAATGCTTTGCACAAATGGCTAAATGTCTGTGTCATCAGCCAGTAAGAGGAGCTTCAGCTGTCATAGTTTCAGTTCCTTATCTTGTGGTTTTACGGTCAGCTGATCGGCAGAATACAATGCTCTTAAGCGAACAAGGTGGATTCTATCACCGCTGCTCACGTCTGCTGTTTGGCCAGCCAGAGATCCATTAAGAATAATTTAAAATGGCTGACACCATCATTTTATCATCATGTCGTATACAAACCATTATATATGAGTGTAGGGCGTGAGAGAGGTTATATTAAAGTTGGTTTCTGTCAGCGGCCATCTGCTCCTATAGGATGGAATCAGTTCTAGTGCATATGAGGAAAGGCAGGCCAGTCCTAATCCCTGGATCAAGGCCAAGAGCTACAGTAGAGAGATATGTTCTGCCCCGGGGAGTCCTTTATAAATGTTGGAGAGGACGGCTCAGCGGGCTTTTAGGGGTCATTTGGGTTTTCTCAGGGTGGAACGAGTGAAGACTTTATTTCCACAGTGCTCCTTATGCTTACTGCACAATAATAAGAGAAAGACAGACCTCATCCCAAAACCCTTCAGTCAGGAAGAGAAGACAGAAAATGCATCTAATACAGTTTCCCCAGAACAAAACCACGATTGTCTTAAGACAAAACAATAAATATGTGTTCATATATAGATCATCTGAAAACTCCATATTGTTACTCAATATTCAACGTTTTGTAAGCCAAGGACCCCTCTAGTGAAAGAGAGACTGAGCAGGGACCCCCTACTACATATACTGTATACAATATATTAACTGAAGTAATAATAAACTGGGCCTAGACTAACCCCCTAAATGTCCTGGACCCATGATATAGAAAATTCAGTATGTCGGAAGAGCACATGATAGATAACAGCTGGAGAAAAAAACTAATAATTCCCCTTTAAGTATGTTATTGATATATTCACACTAATGACAAGGATTATGTCTCATATTTATTTAATGGGTATTGAAGCCGGATATTCCAAACAGTTTAATAGCAGACGACATGCTGTGATCACACTAGTTAATGCCTCCCTCAAGAGCCAAATTAAGGCTTTGATCTGGCTAGCATTCAGACGGGACAGTATCCTCCGCTTACCCGTGTGTGTGTGTGTGTGTGTGTGTGTGTGTGTGTGTGTGTGTGTGTGTGTGTGTGTGTGTGTGTGTGTGTGTGTGTGTGTGTTATTGACCATGTGTGATGATGTCATTCTCCCGTGTTTGGTGCCAGACTGACTGTCCATTTGAAGACCCTCAACGTCGACTTTTTTTTTCACATGTCAAACACAGGAAATACAGTAATGCACATGCCGAACACAACTTCTAAATGTATTAAACCAAGCAAAAACATCCGAGGGGGAAATAAAAAAATGGAGAACATTGTGCTTTAGGAGGGCGTCCTAAAACCTTCTCATACATGCAGTAAAATACTAGTCATATCTTTAATCTGGAGCTAAAGCAGTTTTTCCTGCAGTGACAGTAAACTAAGCACATCTTATTTACATGTAATCATTTTTTTTACACGTGTAGTGATTGACACATCTAAGAGTACTTACACTAATATATTTTTTAATCTCAAATCAAGGCAAAGCGGTATTAATTCTGTCCATTTCACCCACTTTGTAATTTCAGACAGTTCTCAGATGGTAAATGTTGTGTTAACACGACCATGAACAATAAAAGTGAATAAAGTGCAGTTTAAAGTGTATTTAAAGGGAAATCCTACAGTATCTGATCCAATCAAGGAAAAGGTGATAAAGCACGCTATGCCAACTTTGACAGCTTTAGAAAATCTGTGTTAGAGATTCGGCTTTGTAACCATAAAAATATTGCAATTTGACACCTTGTTCTTTTGTTGGCGAGGTGAAATCACGTTTGATTTTCATTTACTTTCCACTATTTCTACAAGGCAAACCAAAGATTCAAACTTTCTTTTTCAAAAGTCCTTAGTGACAAAAGAGCTGGAAGCCCAGCACAGCCATTAATGTCACAACTGTCTCAGTGGAATCCACTTAAAGTATTTAATATTCATCAGATCAAAGATTTGCCAACATTGTTAATAGCACTCTAAAAAAGAGCTTAACGGCTGCTGGACTAACTCTGACATTATGTTGCACATTAGTGTGATGTGCATTCTGCTTTATCTCCCGCTGGGAATGGGATGCAGTCTGTCACGGGGGGGGGGAACTGGAGGCGGGGGTGTAAGTGGGGAACTCTTGCCGATTTGGGCTTTAGCACCAGGGCGGCATAAGAGCTCGGTGTTGACCCTAAGAGGCTGACGACCCACATTTAGTGTCATAGATTCACTTTCCATCACTCAGCCGTCCGACGGCGATCTGCAGTTTGTTTATGTTCGACTCCCATGCATTATGCATGATGTGCATTGTGAAGTCCTAGCTGTGCTTACTAAGTGCAACACATTTGTATTTTAGTTTACAGTATTATTAATCTGTGTGTTAAGTGCTCCACAGTCTTTGGTCCAAACCAAAGACTAATTAATTGATTAATGGCCAATCCACAGTCGACTGTTAATCAACAATATCGTGTCATCGGTAAATCATTTCAGTGCTTTATCAAACAAAATCAACAAACATTGTCTCCTTCCAGCTTTCACTTGTCTCTTTATCTCATCATTATAAACCGAATATTTCCAGGTTGCTTGGACAAAACAAGCCATTTACAGATATTGCCTTTGGGCTGTGGTGAATTGTGATGGACATTTTAAAATATTTTCAGAAGTTCTCTGTGGCTTTTTGCCCTTATTTGATGATAGACTCGGGTGGAGAGATGAGGGGAGGACATGCAACAAAATGTCCTGAATGACTGGAATCTGGGCAGTTCTCGTTACACGGTATGCATTTTAGATTACTTGTCCACCAGAAGAAAACATTTCTAACAGTTTGAACCCCAAGCAATAAATCTGTTAACCAGAAAATAATGAGGAGGTTATCCCCCTAGTGGCAGATCTACCCCCACTGTGCATTAATTCCTCCTAAACTGTGAAACATGTGACAGTGGAAAAGGGCGGATTATATATAATCTAATAAACGTTTTGAATTAAGACTGTAGGAGCCCAGCTCTGAATAATGACATCCCACATGTAAACATATGTACACGCTGAGTGGAGAGGCCTGCTGCTGATAAAAGAAGAAGGCTCGGATGGAGAGTGTGTGTTTGATGATGACAGTTAGGTCAAACTGGAGAGTAGGTCAAACTGGTCACTGTTTGCGTCTGTAAATGTGTGTATTTTCTAGCTAGATAGACTCAAGAGGTGTGTGTTCTTGTACCTGTGTGTGTGTGTGTGTGTGTGTGTGTGTGTGTGTGTGTGTGTGTGTGTGTGTGTGTGTGTGTGTGTGTGTGTGTGTGTGTGTGTGTGTGTGTGTGTGTGTGTGTGTTATTTTGTGAATTCCTACGAAGCGTGGCTCTATCTGGAATGTCTCAATTTTCTTCAGGTTTAAAACCCAGCACGATGACCCGGAGAGCCTGCTGGTTTTCATTAGCCCAGCCTGTTCCCTGTTAAACCTCCTTCCCCTACCTCCAAACCCATGAATGGCTCTTGTCAGTCAGTCAGTGGCTGAAATCTTGGAAACACAGCGAACCCGCTGCGGCCTCCATTGTGGCAGATATATGGCCGAGGGTTAACTTTCAGGTAGCACAGGGATGGATTTCACATTTTGCTTTTCATAAGTCTTTCTACGGAATGGCCCCTGACAGTGAAATGGCCTCTTATTTTTATGACCTGAGGACCTTTTTTACTTTTTTTTTTTTTCGAATATCAAACCTAGAGAGAGGTGTTCAGCAATGTTCTGGGGGAGTGTAAGTGGGGACTTCAGTTGTATTTGAGGGGAGATGACAAAAAGACTTGTTTGATGGTGCATATGAAACAGTTGAGTCATTAGGGATGCGGGAAAGAGTTTTCCGGGGAGTTACAGGGTGTTGCAACATCCTCTCTGAAATGTTCACGCTCCTGTTCCTCCTCATCCCGTACTCTGCTGCTTCCAGCCGGCGACATACAGTATTAATGTCTCCATGCCCCACATGGGCCGCTCCCCGCCTTCAGACATTGTCTTTCTTGTCGCTCCATTTTTCTCACAAAGTACCTGGAGCAGGCAGCAGGGGTTGGGGGGGAGGGTGAAAAGGGGTTAAGAGAAAGCAAAGATGCTAAAACTTCAACATCTTTGGCACAGGTGCGCTGTTATTTAGGCCGTAGACATACACACTAGACTCCAGGGTCCCTTTACTAACCGCCTCACAGGACGCATCACTTCTCAACTCCACGATTATTAGAACAGAGTCTGCAGGGAAGACAGGGGAAATGAGAAAACACACACGCACACACACACACACAACAGACCACAGGGCAGCGGGGGGAGACTTTTTCATCACACCGTCGGGACGTCCGCTTTCAAATAAAGATATTTACGATTGTCTTCCCTTTGGAAAACAAGCGAGCCTGGCTGGCTTTTGATTAGCTGTGATTGTGCTCTGCGTCTGTCCGCCTCTTCAGAAAACACACACTCATGTCCTCCATCCTCTCCACTGTTCTCCCTGCGCGTCCACAACTCTTAGATTCTTCTCTCACAAACACACACACACACACACACACCCCACCCTCGTATGACAAGACATGTTCTTACACCCCATAAAAATCACGTAGAGCACATAGAGCCCTCCTCTTTAAATAGCCCACACATTTATTGATGGGTTGAAGTATGCGTTCTGGCGCAGGTTTGGCCCCGGGGCCCTTTTTTTTTTTTTGTGTCTTTGAAGCGTTGTGAGAATCGGCGTGCTGTCCAACTCTGGTTAATCATTAGCGATAGCAGAGCGGCCCATATGAAAGCTCTGCTTTTATTCTAACAGAAGGCGCAGCATGGGCTGTCTGTTATGCAGCTCACGGATAACATCACTGTGTGTGTGTGTGTGTGTGTGTGTGTGTGTGTGTGTGTGTGTGTGTGTGTGTGTGTGTGTGTGTGTGTGTGTGTGTGTGTGTGTGTGTGTGTGTGGATAAAGAGGAATAGAGTGAGATTTGGATGCAGCAGGTGAAATGTGTGTGTGTGTTGTGTCCCCTTAACTCCCCTGGGTTATTAAGCAGAGTTCTGGTGATTAGGAATCCTCTTTTGTGTGATATGGGCTCGCAGCCATTAGCGCTCTGTGTCATGTTGCTACCTCTCATAATGTTGCTCGGGATGCGAAGGCTTTTGGCCCGCATTTGTTTTCCGATGCTTTGATATGACGCTCGCCTGAAGGCTTTTTTCTCTCATGTGATGCACAGCAACAGCTACCGAGCCAAACAGCGCTCTGCCCTTTTCGGTGGGAATCCGCCACCATGTGAACGGTTGGATTGTTGTGGTTAGCCTCCGGGGATGGAAGGCTGTTATGCATTGATGAATGCCTGACCGGAACAATTTCAAACTGGGAATGGTACAGACTCAGTCCTCATTCCTCCAATACGTCATTTGCATCAAATAGTGTACCGTGACTGTGACACAGGCTCTGCGTGGATATGTTGTTTGTGTGTGTGTGTGTGTGTGCGCATAGTGTAAGACCGGATGAACTGGCCTTTTATGGTTGGGCTCTGATATCAGGATGTTATGCCTTTGGCTTGCTGAAGAAGATAGATTTGTATAAATCTTTTGTCAGTATAAGATGCTTAGAATCTGCAAAATTATTTAAATCAAATTTGGTCCACATATTTATTTGATTTGATTAGGACTATGCACATTAATCAATATTTCTGTAAACACGCCAGTGTTAGCCAATCGGCTATTTGATCACCTGTAGTCTTACCCAGCAGGCATGTCTGAGTGGTGGGAAGAAACCGGAGCAAACACGGGGAGAACATGCTAACTCCACACGGAAAGGCCCGGAGCGACCTGTGAGGCAGAGGTGCTAACCACCGTGCTGAATAGGAATATCTAAATGTTCATAATACAATTGGATATTTGGTCAGCAGAGAAAAATCTCAAACGGCTGACATCACACAATATGCTGTATGTCATCATATTGCCCACCCCTATATGAACTATCACATTTCAGAAGTCATATTTATTGTTATCAAATATCCAATTGTATTATGAAAATTTAGATATTCATATTGCTGGTTTCATAACAATAAATATGACTTCTGAAATGTAATAGTTCATATAGGGGGGGGGGGGGGGGGGGGGGGGCAATATGATGGGAAAGGTCCTTGAAACATTTCAATTGGCAACCATTTTTTAGGGTTACTGGTTTTGAATAGTGACCATTTGAAAAGCTTCTCCAAAATAGCCCATGTCTGTCGCTTGTCTGTACTCCTGAAGATTCAGATCTGAAGAGTTTCTGTCCCAGATGCTGATTAGATAGCCGCAGCTGCATGATATTAGATATGTGTGGTTGTGTGTGAGTGTTTGGTTCTAGGAAATGGAGATCAGGCCTCCCAGGCTGGTCTCCCCACAGCGCTGAGGCCTCAGGTTTCCCACATGGAGGGCAGAGAAGACAGGGAGTCTCTCTGAAGCGGTCAGCAGAGCTGCTTCCCAACCACCGGTTTTTATTTAGTCCGGGGAGGCCGGGACACTGACAGGGAGGTCAGGAGAGGAAGGGAGGGAAAAGCTAAACAGAAGGAACTGTTGGGAATGAAGCAAGGCGGTGGTTGCGGATTTGAGAAGAGCCTCCCTTCCACACCAAAACAATACTTTTATATATTTCACAAATTTTTTCAACAGTGCCGCTCTTCCCTGTTTTAAAAAAAATAAGCCATAAGCATCTCAAATGCATCAGCTTTCCATTTGGTCTAAACTTCTTTTTGGGACTTTCAAGATTACAAACAATATGCTGAGACATGTCAGTCTCATGGGACATGTGTCCCAACGTGTCCCCGAACACAAGCAACGTCCTCATTTAGTCTAAACTTATGAAATAAAAACACAATTAGGATTTAAATGCTCAATCAAAAGAACGGAGAACTCCGTTGCATTTGAATTATTATCTCTAAATTTGCTTGGAAGTTTTCCCCACGTGAGGGTTTATGTGCAGAGTAGATACGGTTGTTCCTATAGTAACGGTACAGCTATGGGGACACACAACAGTCTTTTTAACCCAGAATTCTCAGCGGTGGGCCCAACAGCGTTTCAGTGTATCTGCAGTGGATACACCAACACAAAACCTTTTTCTTTTTATTTGGGCGACTGGTTGCCAATGAGATAAATAACAATTGTGTCGTCTCCCCCCCCCCCCTCCACTTTGACAAATTGAACAGCATTTGGGATTAAGAGACCCCCTGTTTCAACGAATTCAATGTTATTACCCACCCCCCTTCCCCCTTCTCACACTCTTACACACACACACACACTGCTCCAGAAGTTGTTTTCTTAACTTGATTAAATGCAGTGGTTTAACTGTGGTAGAGAACAATAAAACCTCATTAAACTAATTAGGACTGCCACAGAAGACTCGCTCCACACTCCTCTTCCCCACTCTGTTCTGAGGATTGTATCCAAGTGTTTAGATCTTTCATTTCTTCGCTCTGCATTTCCATGGTGATATCAGCGATCTATCGCTCTTTTGTGGCGGCGTTGAAATGACTTAGCGCCGCCGTGAATGAGGCCAACAGCTGCTGGGCGGAGATTTGCTGCAGCAATGACTGACTGAAACAAAACCTAATCATTCCTTTTGGCCCCCGTTTGCTTATGCAAATCTAGTCATTGTGAGGAAGTGTATTAATAGTTCGGCACAAGTGAGGCATGTCTTCGTCACGGGGTTGGTGGCGAAGCTCTGAGACGAGGGCGAGGCACGGAGAAAGTGTGTGAGCTGGGAACTCTGGGTTAGGGTAGAAAAAGTAGAACCGTTTTAATTCATTAAAGGTCCCATGGAATGAAAGTTTCCCTTTATAATTTTCAATTCATTAACTTTATCAGTTATCAGTCTATTTCACCTTTAATGGACAGGACAGCTAGGTGAGAAAGGGGGGGAGGGGAGGAAGACATGCAGGATATCGTCTCAGACTCGAACCCTGGGCCTCTGCGTCGAGGCCTAGACCTCTTTGTAAATGTGCGCCTGCTCCACTGAGACAACCCGGCCACATGAACACATTTAAGAAGGTGTACGCAACTTGATTTGGCCTACCTTTTATTAAAGGTCCTCGACACCCACACAGGTGTTTTCTGTCAATCTAGCTGATTGGACCTTTCCCAGGACTGCATGGGGACGTCTAGATAGACTGACTGGCATCTTTCTGACTCTCCTGTTAGAGCAGGACGGGTGACAGCTTCATTGTTCTTATTGGTAGATGAAGTTTGTGGCGTAAAAAAATTGCCATCTAAGCTTCGACCCACCTTCAACCTGAGCAGAGGTCTAATCAGCCAGAACAGGATCACCTGTGTGGCTGTTCAGAGGCTTTGAGCTAATAAACGGAGCTCCGGGCTCAAAGCGTATGTACACGTGGACGTCTAAAATGTATTCAGAGCCTTTCCTTCCTTAAAACCACACTGAAATTACCCCGATACAAGCAAAAGTCCGACATTTACAATGTTACTTAAAGCACCAATATCATTCATTTTCAGCTTGATGATAGTATTTTGAGGTTGTACCAGGTTAGGTTTCCATGGTTTCATTTACATAAAACACCATATATTTGTTGTCCTACTTCTGGAACCAGATCCAAAACGGAACCTGCTGTTCAGGGTGGTTGGTTGTGTTCAGTTGGTTTATTGTTTTCTGTTCTTTATGGATATTCTTGATATTGTAATAGCAAGAGAGAGAGATAAGAAAGACTGAAGCGTCCAGTTCATTCGGTCCTTTGTTCTCCTGTAAAAACAGGTATCTGGTGACATTATGCTGCTGTTGTCTTTTAATGTCTGCAAGACCACAGGGGAGGCTCACGCCATCTCTTTAATGAGGAATTGGGCTCTTAAATCACACACACACACACACACACACACTCAAACGGAGGAACCAGTCTAGATTAAAGGGATCTCAATTAGCCCTCATTACACGATATTTTCAAGATGTCAGCCCCCCCCCTTTCTCCACATATCCTATTCCATGTCCTGTCCACTTCAGGAGTTTTGGAGAAGAAGCAGACATCCCCCCCCCCACCGGCCACCACCAGTGTCAGAACTGCCAGTGTGAAGTTCTCACGGGCCGGGGGGGGGGGAGAGGGGGATCTGATGGGAGGAGAGCTTGTGTCTTAGTATTTTTTTATTTTTTATTATTCCAAACAGCCTCCAGAGACATTAAGGGAGGAAGAGAGCAATAGTTTGGCGGCGGAGAGGGAAGCAGCGATGAAGTGATGACAGCTTTCTAGCTTGTTGGATGTGAACTGGAAAAGGAGGAAACCTTTCCAGTCTCTGTGGATGAGCCATGGCATTTTCTTTCTTCTACATGCAGTTTTCCATTCTTTTAATCTATCTCTCTTAGCTTTTCTAGATTATCATCAGGAGGGAAAAGTATAATTTCAACTTTCCCCCCAATGCAGTCTGGCATAGTTTCTCCACTTCAGGCGTCTACTGCCCCCCC
>NC_048418.1:25112861-25117798 GCF_013103735.1 Etheostoma cragini | reverse complement strand
AACACTCCAGCCCAGTCTCTCTCTCACTCGCTCTGCTTACCAGCCAATCAATTCAGCCAATCACAGCGAGCACCCCCTCATCTGCGGGTGAAGAAGTCTTTAGGATTTTTATTTCTCAGTGTAGCGCATAGAGGAGTGTGACCTCAGCGACGTGCCGTGATTGGGTGAGATTAGGATGCTGCGGTGAGGGGAGACGTCTGAGGGTTATCCACAGCGTGTTATGGGGAGTCGGACTGATCGGCGGTCTTGCTATCCGCTGTCCATCCCTCGGTGTCGGTGTGAGGCCGTCTGAGGACAGGAGCCGCCTCCTAATGACAGGAGACCGCCGCGTCAAGGCGAGGGTTTTTCTTCTGCTTCGTCGAGTCTGTGGCTTCAGTTGTGGGATGTGTGAGCTTTGGTCCGTCGGTGCTCTTCATCCAGAATACATTTCAACGGGAGGTCCAGAGTCACGTCAGGACACAGAGAAGGGGGCAACTAAGGATTATATTAATTATTGATTAATCTGCTGTTAGTGTATAATTTATTATTCATTTATTGTTTTTAAGATTTTTTTTGTTGGATGTTTTCCCTTTTTAAGTGAGAGTGGATGGACAGGAAAGGGCGAGAGAGAGGGGGGGTGACACGCCGCTGCAGGGGGCTAGAGGTCGCCCTGTTATTATATCATTTTAATTTAATAATATTAAAATTCCTTGTTTTGACCAAACAGTTCATACCCCATTTACAATTATTTACGGCAGTGAAAGAAGTATTCAGATCCTGTACTGTATTAAAAGTACTGTACTATAAGTAACTAGTAACTGCCAGTAACTAAAAAAGTAATTAGTAACTAAAGCTGTAACAGATGAATGGAGTGGAGTAAAAAGTTGAATATTTCTCTTGGAAATGTAGCGGAGTTGAAGTAGAAAGTAGCATGAAAAGTAAAGTACAAGTACCTCAATATTTGGACTGGAGTAAATGTACTCTACTGATGAAGCAGCAAATCCTCACATTTGAGAAGATCGAGCTGCTAAGAGTTTTGGATTTTTTGGCGGAAATTAATTCAACAGTTAATCAGTTTTTAAAGTTATGTTTATCTATATACTGAAAAGTATATATTTATCTATATACTGTAAAGTATTTGTGTTTCACGGAAAAGAGATGAGCATAAGAGCAGACCTGCCAGCCTGTGTGTTTCTCTCCATAAAAGCGAATGCATGTGTGGAGGAGAGGGAATGGGGGGTAAACGATCCGTCCCAGGAGGGGCGCTCCGGTGGCAGCCATGCCCCTTCTCACTGCTCTGAGTCTGGGGGGGGCTGCCCTGACCTTCCCGTCCTTCTGGCTCTGATTTCCGTGGCCGTATTCAGGAAGGAGTGTTGACAGCCACACAGAAACCACCTCTCTCTCTCTCTCTCTCTCTCTCTCTCTCTCTCTCTCTCTCTCTCTCTCTCTCTCTCTCTCTCTCTCTCTCTCTCTCTCACAATTGCTTTTTGTATCGCCGTTTGACTCAACAGTTGTGCCGTTAGAGCAGGGGTGTCAAGAGTCTCATCAAAAGCCAGACATGTATATTTTACTGTCCCGCATGTCTCATATATTCTTCTGACCGAGTTCGGGCGACACAGAGACCTAAGAAAGTCAGCAAAAATTGTTGAAAAAGCGACCAAAACTATGTGGGCCAAGAACATTTGTGACCCAAAATGTTGTCCTTATATGGATTTGAACTAGAAACCTTTTGGTTCCCAACCAAACTCGTACCTTAAGTCCTTATGGCCTGGACCTGGAGTCAAACAGAAAGACAGCGTTTCATTGTTGCAAAAAAAGTGTTTTCAGAATTGGCGGTGATTTGTTTTGTGATGCAGATTTCCCCATTAAAGCGCCAAAAAGAGAAAGAAAAAAACATTATTGTCAGCGTCTCACACGATGAAAAGACTTAAAAGCCAAAAGCTGAAAATGAACTGACAAATGAACTACTGCTGGGATTTCCATATTTAAATCCACAATTTGTACCTTTTTTAAGACCAATTTTCCATCTTGCTCACTTGCATGTCCAATCATAGGTCTCGTACTTTCAGTATTAGGTGACAAGTACCCCTCAACAAAAGGAAGCTTATGCATTTTTAGCAGGTATTTTTGTATATTAACATTTAATGCCATATGTATTTCATCCATATTTTGTGTGCTAATCCCTCCAAAAACAGTCGTAAATGCTCCGTCACTAACACTAATCCAGAGACATCACTTCTATTATCCCTGTCATGTTCCCCCAGTTATTTTGAGAGGGGCATTTGTGTCAGCATCTGCTTTTAAAGAACACGTGTTGGAATGAACTAACCCTTGTATCCTGTCAAATTTTGTGGATTTTCACGCTCCGTGGACCTTGAAAACCCAGCGACCGCACAATCACAGAAGAAGGTATGATGAGTGGTATTATGTTTATAGATAGTTTATTCTTTAGTGTCTTACAGGACCAGCAGTTATCTGGATCATAAGGTCTAATTTGCAAATACTTTCATATGGTTTGTTTCCCTCGGGAGTACCTGATTGGTGGAGTGTAGCACTTCAAGACAATGCAGATACATCAGGCATCTTTTGTGACAATCTGTGACATAATCACAGAAAAGTGTATTAAAATGACTAATATTCGGTAGTGATTGACACTCACATTGCCTTGTCCTGTGTGACTGACTCCACCCATCCGGTCTAGGCTAAAACAAACCCTGTATTTGCAAATACTTTGATCCGCTGGCGGCTTAGTATCCCCATGCACTTCATGGAAATGACAAATACCAAACGGTATTTGATTGGATTTCCAAATGCAAGTAAAGTAAGTGCTATCCAACAGTATGCATGTAAGTTTGTACATTGTGCAAAAAAGAAATTCTGTAATGTTTAGTTCTTCAGTTTTGTTGATTTCCTGGGCTAACTACTGAGAATCCCCCTCCTTATCTGGAAAAACACACCCAGCTGCCTTTGAGCAAGGCACCTCCTATCTGTACCTTGCTCCAGCATGGCTGTTGTAAAACTTGTACGCAGTACAGTCAGTATGAATTTCTCTATGGATGAGTCTTGGGTTGTTGAGGACGAGAATATTTGCTGAGTAAAGTTATTTTCTGTAAACTTTATTAGAAACTCCACATGGCACATACAAACTACAACTACAGTACTACTTCAACTTCACAAATCGGAACATTACACACACAAATAAGAATATTAAAATGAAATTATGTGATGAATATATACACATTTATGAAAGTCTTCATATGAATAATATATAAAACCTTTATGCCAACACATGAAATCAGAGGAACATGATAAAATATAACATGTATGTTATGTTGCTTGACATAAAATTAGAACCGTACCATTTATGCTATAACCAATAAAAAGAACTGACAAGTGCAAATAAACCTACAGCAGATTAAGTGTGAGACCTGTCGTGTCCCTGAGAGACAAAGGGAGGGAGACCGACAGGGGAACGGAGAATACATTACATCTCATGTCTGATTTGTGGAACTCTAGCAGATGTGAAAAATATAGAAGAGAAATAAATGAAGGATAAAGTGCCGACACATCACGATGGAAAAAGATCTTGCATTGATTAAAGAGCTTTGTCACCAGATGAGATGGCTGCCGTTGTCCTCCAGCTCTACCAACACGATTAAAGGACAATTCCAGTCGATTTCAACATGTAGCTTGATTGATTTTAAAAGACCACTTGATTAAAACATATGAAACAGCTTTGCACCATACTTTAAAAAACAAAACAAAATCAGGGTAACACAGTAAAGCCCCGGGGCGCATTTCCACCGTGGTCCTTGGTCCTTAGCTCTGGTGTTTGTGGTCCCGGAGTGCTTTCAGCAGCGAGAGAAACAGAAGTCATGAGTTATGCTCCTGCTACAGGTTTGCACCCAGGCGGCAGAAACGGGGCAAGTTTTACACGTTAAAACAAGGTGGACATGTCATTACCAGGGCCCGGCCATGGGAACTGAACCCTGCCGGGTGAACACATTGAGTATGAATGGAGTAGTTATGCTAATACAGCCAATGCTGATTAGCGCCCGACCGGAATATCAGCAGGCCGATATTAGGCATTTCCCAATCTATCGGTTTTAGCATTTATAATGGCCGTTAAATAATTAAATATTTATTCATCAGAATCACTTATGACAAAGGATTGTAGTTAGTCTGTCCACCAGAGGACGCTCTACAGCGTCCCTGTTAGCAACACCGATTTTTTTTTTTGTCATTGTGTTTTTGTTCAAACAACTTAAAGATTCATATCTTAAGTTTGTATTTTTAAACATTTTATTTATCAGAACTTTAATATATGTTTAAGTTCCTCTGTTCTGTTGTGACAATAAAACATTTTTTTTTTATTTTTTAATGAGAACTCATAAATTAGTATGAAAAACTAATGTTAGGGAAATCTGTTTAGATTTTGTTAAGCGTTTCTGGATAGATTTTTTTTTTAATATATATACTGTACATCGGTTTATATATCTCAATATCAGATTTTTTAAAATGGCCCCGTTTCTGGCGCCTGGGTGCAAGTTGTAGCAGGAGCATAACTCGGTGTCGGCAACACCGATTATTTCCGTTTTTCTTGCTTTTGACAGCATGTGACCACAAACAACAGAGCTACGTGTTCAAATCGACCTGTAACAGCATAGCAGACCGGGCCGGGGGATCATGGTCTTGAAATGGGCAGATCCCTCAGGGCTCCTGACTTATGTCTTGCGCTGCCCTACACAAACACACACACACACACACACAGGATCATTGATTCCGTCTTAGAAAAACATAATATTTAAGAAATGTTACGATGACAACATACATACTGCAGGGAAGAAATATGGAGCATCACATTCCTATGCAAAAACTCTAAATACATAAACATACACAGCCTCAGTGTAGACACTCTGTCAACTCTTTCAACAGACTGTGTGTGTACTTTGCTAGTG
>NC_048418.1:25093609-25112643 GCF_013103735.1 Etheostoma cragini | reverse complement strand
GGGGGGAGGGGGGGGCTCAGTCTTTTCCACAGCACCAGAGCAAGATAGAATAGACGTACATGTCTCCTTCTCCATCTACAACATGAACTCAAGGAGAGGGTTAACTTCTCCTGCTGCAGGTGTTCCACCGAGGTCACAAAGAACAGGGGAGACACTTTGTTCCTCTCGCTAGGACTCTGAAGATAATCACTGTCACTCTCTCACTCGCTCTACCACACACTCCCCACACACACACACCGACCCTGCTACTCTCTTAAAGTAATCGCACACACCAACACCTACAGATAAACTTCCGGCCACTTACGTAGGCTGCGGAGAAAGCTCTGCGTGGCGCCGCTGCAGAACCATAAATCACGCTTTAGTTTGGCATAGTCTGCATCTCTGCCTCCTACACCCCCACCAACCGTCCTTGCACCACCTCCCCAACCTCCTCCTTCCACCCTGAGAAGGCTTTTCCGAGGGCCCCTTTCTTGACCCTTCCTCGGCCCTTTGTGCTTTCATTCAGCCTTATCGCTCCTCTCCTCCATACCGTCTGCCCTAATCTATAAATACTTCCCTCCAATCCTTCAGTCCTCCTTTCATCCATCCCTTGACTTGCCAGATTTCCCCATTACCTCTCTCCAGCTCCTACTTAATGAAAAAATATCAGAACTATATGTTCAGAATGAGAAAGGCACCCTTTTTCTCCAGCTCTTTTCATCCCAGAAAGCCAACGTCCACCATCTGAATAATTCAGCACCTGCTGTTGGGCCTTTTTCAGACTTTTGAAGCACAGTGCATCTTGGATCATTCAGTCACAAATAGAGGAAAAGGTCACTTGAATCGTCACTGAAAATACATTAGAAACACGTTCTGACACATTTGCAACATTTGATTGTCATATGTCTACATATGATATATCGCAACAAAACATAAGCACATGCTTCCATGGATCATGGGTTTGTTTAGCTGTGTCATATCTTTCCTGATCACCCGATCTCAGCCCAAGGCTGCGAGTTCTTGTTTATTTGCTCTGGCAGATACGTCCTGTTTTGGTCTACGGCCGTTTATAGAAACCCTAAAAAATGGAAAATAAACTGAAATGTTCCAGACTAACTCGCATTTGGGATTTTGTCATCTAATATTTAGCTATTTCCTGGACATGGCACACTTACAAACTCTTCGTTACAGACAACCATCCGAACAGAAAACAGGTTATGTACTAAAATAGGGTCATCTCCACCTGCGATTAGGGGACCACATGATAAAAAATAACAAGTGTTATCCCCAAATGATTTCCTATGCACATAGCTGCAGCATCCTGGGATCAAACCCAGATGGTTACATGTCATCCCATCTTCCTCGCTTTATTTTTAATATTTTCTGCCTAATCTCAGCATAAGGTCAAGAAAATCTGAAAGGCATTCCACAAAGTATTAACTTCCCAAAAATGTTCCCTTCAGATCTTCCATGCTGCTGTGTAATATAAACCAATCATATAGCAAAGTGTAATATGTGCGTGCAACAGAGGTGTTTTTTTTAGCTTAATTTTTCTCTCTCTATCACATTTTTTATCACTTCTTCCTTTGACTGACTTAAATAGTTCCCCCTTCTTTCTGCCTTCCCCATCCTCCCGCTCTCCTCATCCTTCCTTCCTTTGCTGTCGTTTTTCTTCATTCTTTTCTCTGCCACCCTCAACCTTGTCTCTTCCCCTCCATCCTTTCAAAGAGAGCTCCCACCCGGGGACAGGGATTTTGACAGGGTACCCTAGACAGCAACCAGACTTTGATGGGCTTCACTTGTACTTCATGTGGGTGCATGTGTGTCTCTGTTGCGTCAGATAAAAGATCTGTGTGGCTCTTCACATCATTTTTACAATTAGCTACAATGTATTAGAATGTATTTCCTTCTGTTTCCACCTTCTTTGGCTTTTCATTTTTCATAAATTAGTTTTGAATCTAGTGTAGATTATAATTATCAGTACCGGGTCTAAACCTCCAAAAACAATGGCGGGTCAACCGCTGCACAAGCACTTGTTTTATTGGTTGTTGAACACTTTCATTTGGTCCAGCTGACCTAAAACCTAAAATGACTCCATTTATAAATATACAGGACAGAAAAAAATTGTAATCTCTTAAAAATGTAAAGACAACTACGTGCACATATAAAGATCATTACTTCCATATGCACATATGTATTCATATATATATATATATATGTATGGTATGGTACATAAACTACCAGCCCCACTGTAGTCACCCTGTCAACTCTTCCAGCACACTCTCTCTGTTCTCTGGTAGAGTCCACACACACACACACACACACACACACACACACACACACACACGCACACACTCCACTCACACACAAAGTCCGCTAACGGCTGTAGCCGCTGCTACCTACTTAGGAGATGTTTTGACAGGAGTCTGGGAGCTTTGTCTGCAAGGAAGCAGACAGTAGCCGGGGGGGGGAGCCCCCACTCAGCTGCTCCAGGGGATTCACTGTATCACCTGTCCACAATAGAATGCATAGTGGCCTTTTATTGCTCAGTCATACGGGCTAGATTTACCAGGCAGTGGGACTTTCCTTGTTGGGAGTGAAACAGTTAAGCATCGTTTCAAATGATCATGCCATGAAAGAGTAAGCAGGCCTCAAGTGTGTGTGTCTGGGGAAAGGGTGGGAACCAAGGAAATTACGCTCATCAGTTACTCTTATATTGAATGAATGGAGTGAATATTCTCTCTGACAATTGTTTTGTTAAAAAAAAGCTGTAGAAAAATTAGTGCAACATGGTGGACATCATTTCCCCCAGGTCACAGAGGTCTGGGCCCTCACAGTAATTGTAAACAAATATTCAGTTCACTGTCATATACGACAAAGAAAAGCAACATTTGAGAAGCTGGAACTATTGCATGTTGCATGGTGTTTTTTCTCCAAAAATTACTAAAACAATTAATCCATTACCAAAATATTGGCCAATTAGTTTTCTATTGTCCGATTGATCGACAAATCAAGTAATTGTTGCAGCTCTAGCTACATTCCTAAAGACCACATATACATAATTGTAATTGGGAAGACCTGTACTTGTAACTGAAATTTAATAGACAATATTTCCTGTGTCCGAACAATTAGCGATAGCACATATCTCCAGCTCACTCTCTTCTGTTATTGGAACTGGTAGTGCCCCTGTGAGTTTGGTATGGTAGTGTTGGTTTTCCAAATGGTGGAGTTACTTAGTATTCTTAAGCTGTTAAGATTCCAAATAACAATGTTTCTGTTTCTACTGCCTGTTTAAGGCTCTTGAGATATCATTTCTTGGCTGAAATTCTTTAATCGAACCAACCAACAACAACAGCAGCCACATTATTGCATCCATGTTGCAAAAACCCTATTCTGGAAACACACCTGTTATTACACAGGCTGTTTGCAGTCTACCTAAGCAACCTAACTCCCCAGCCCTACACACTCAACAGAAGACAAATGGTGACAAATTGTAAGCTTTTCCTCTCTCCCATCCCCATCTACAGTTTACTCCCAGAACTAATTTCCCCCTGACTCACCAAATCCCACAGAATGTCCACCTGTGGATGGTCTCTGTGATCAGCACATTTGGGAGTTCAGGCTGCATCGAGTTAAAAGCCAGGAAGAGGTGGAGCGGTGGGGGGGTGGAATGGTTTGGGGGTTAGCTAGAGGAAGCGTCTGTGCCCTGCTGATGCTATGGGTGTTTCATAGTTGGACTCTTCTTTGTCTGGAGGTGTGCAGAGCGTTGTGCCAGCTGGTTCTCTGGGTTGTCTCTGTGCGGGACGGGGAGGAGGGAACCCGGGATTTCCTTTTAAGATGACTGTGGGACCCTGGAGATTTTGACTAGCAGATGTGAAGTAACAGTAAACAACTGAAACATCTGTTACGCCAGGAGAGATTAACCAGAAGCTAATGTTTGGAGTGAAGGGTGGGGGGGGCTTTTAGCTCTACAAATATTTTTGATGAGCTGAGCTGCTGAGAAGCAATACATAATCTTTGTGGTTGAGTCAGACCACAATATGTAAAGTCCAAAAACCACAGTTTTCTTAGTTAAGTCAAACTAGCCAGATAAAAAAGCATAAGAAGGAACTACTTCTGTTTTATATCGATCAAATAATATCCATACAAAGTGAAAATATTGATACATATTGTTTAAGATGCGCCTTTATTTTGAAATTCCCACTTTATGTTTATGTATTTTTTGAAAGGAGTGCTTTGTTTTTAATCTCTGTAAAAGCTCAGTAATGAAATTGTAATTTTTTTAGCTTTTTGTATATACATACAAACTGTATAAAATACCATTTATTTTGCTTCCTTATACCAATTCTGATTCATGAACCTGCGTATCGGTTGATACCGAGTACTGATCCAATACCACTGTGTCATATATACTATTACCCCTGCATGGATCTGATATGACTTCTATTTTTTTGTCGGTCCGGGTTATGTTAAACTCGTTGTGAAACACACACAAACAATGAACATTTGTTGCACTTAAAGCTCAAGGTCTCAACCGAAAAGAGAAGGCTTCACTTAGCCTTTAAATATAAAATATAACAATACTTAATCAAAGGTCTGCCATCATTATCTATGGGAAGTAAATGAGCTTCAGGTGCTTACAAAACAGAAATCACATTTTTGTTGTTGGACTGGAAAACATGTCCTTGCCTCCAAAAGCTACTGTATGTTGAATATTTCATGAAGCCGGCGTGTAGAGTCCCGGTTTTTAATGAATGCCTGCTGAGCCGGTGCTGCACTTAAGCTTCCCAGGAGGAATTGTTTGGAAAAATAATGTTTTATGCTGTTTTTATAGCTATTGTACTAGGGATGATTTGGTAACTGAAATGTGTTAGATATAAGAGTTGACATGAGACACAAGGTAATTTGACATTTTTAGGTCTTTGTCAGAACTAAAAAAAACAAATCCGTAACAATATAAGTACCATTTTGAAACATGAATAGCTCCTGTTTAAAATTGGCAGACTAGTTAAAGCAAATACTTAATAATCCGATGTTTTTTTTTTCTTGTTGTTAAGAAAAAGTGTAGAATTTATTTGCATGATATTGTATGAAAAGTTGTCAACGCTAAAACTTCAGACTGGTCACGTGACATTGGCAACAGCTTTGTGCCACAGAGCGGCAATTAAACTTGTGCGGGGTTCCGCCAGGTGAGGGGTAGTTGGTGGTCTTGATACCCCAGAATAGGTGACTCTGAGCCGGGTACAGAACACCTCAAGCTGCTGGTTGTGGTGCTCCGTCAGGTCAGGGTTAGTTGGTGGTCTAGTTACCCCAGAATAGGTGACCCTGAGCCGGGTACAGAGCACCTTGAACTGCTGGTCATTTATTTATTTTATTGATAATGCGGTTAAGTTTACGCAAGAAAAAGTGAGGATTATGCAGCGGGGGAAGTTAAGTTTAGGCGCCAAAACGACCAGTTAAGTTTGAGGTTTGTATTAAAACACTCCCAACGAACATTTCCTGGGTGGTAGTCTTTGGTTTTCCCTGGGAAGCAGACTCCGCTCCCTGGCTTGTAAGTCGTCGTCCCCCTGCTGCTTAACTTTTCAAAGCTTTCGGAACGTATGGCTCAGGAGAACAGGCTGAGAATTTAATGTCAGGAGCTCATATTTGCACAAACCGTGCCACGGATGGTTGGAAGTGCACACGAGAAGGGGCTCATGCTACAAACATGGATTTGCCAAATGCCAGCCTCGGTCTGAGCAGTCTCCCTGGCATCTAGGACACGCATTACCATGGCAATCATAGATAAGACACTCAGTCTTTCTCTCACAAAATTGCCTGCTGTCACAAGATGCTTCTAGTCTCATTTTCCTCCCGCTGCAGTCCCGAAACAGAGGGAAAAGGGCCTCCTGATGATAATGGATCCTAATTTGACTTAGATTATGATGTATCAGAGGCTGCTGATGCTTCCGTTGGCCAGTATTATACAGCTCTCCGAAAATTGGAATCATTACAAGTGAGACGTACATCCGTCAACCCCCCCCACCAGCCGCCATGACAGAGAGGAGGAGAGAGGGCCATGCGATGCTGGACTGTGTTGCCTTCCCCAGAAGATAGCCTGCTCCAATTTGATTTCCTCTTTCTCTCTCAATATCAGTCCCTCCCCCCCTCCGTTTCTCCCTGCTCTCGTTCCCCCCTCCCCGACAACGCCATACCATAAATGACAATTGGAGATATGCATCAGTCAAACTCCTTATGTTTCTCACCAAAACTGGCACTGGAATTCTAATTTGGCCTCGTTCTGCTTCTTTCCTTCAGCTACAATCACCTATCTCGCTCTTCCTTTCTCTGTCCCGTCCCTCATTTCCTTTTGCAGCCTTTAAAAAGGGGGGGGGGGTCCTTTCTTCTGTCATAGAAGAGATGGATCCTTTCTGTGGTCGCTGTGAATAATGTCGCACTCAGGCGGTCTGCTTCCTAATGTACAGATCACCGCGGCAGCAGGGTAATGCAGGCCACATTGTGTGTTCAGTCTTTGATACACATAGAGAGAAATCCGATTTTTGGAGTCTTTCCAACTTCTTTTTTTTTTCAAATTGTATCTATCAACCAGCTTTAAAGTCATTATATTTCATTACAGTTATTTTGTCCATGTATTCTTTAATCTTGAATGTCTAATTGCTTCTCCTCTGCCGCCATTGTCTCTGTTATTGTCCTAATAGAGAACAGGTCTTCACATTCCTCTGGGTTTTGACTAATGGGATTTGGGAATGGCCCTTTTCTGCTGCTACTTGGATCTGATTGGGTTAACAGCATTTTGGAAAGGCTCTAATTTTTCTTGGGCCTTATCAAATCTAACCATCCACGGGTCCTTTTCCTTTCACGTGTCACCTTTTGAAGACTAGTTTTTGGAGGGCCAGGATTGGGATCCACCTGGAGGGGGGGTGCTTCACGATGCCGGTCCTGCACCCGTTAAAGACACATATTTAAGTAGCTTTTTTTTCCCTCTTCTGATATTCAACCAATTTACAGTACAGATACCCATTAGGCTAGCTTGGGCTATCTAACTGTTATAATATCTAAATGTCTAATCTGGATTTAAAGAAAAAAGACGTTGGTCACACCACTGCAATTCCTCCATGTTTTTCCAGGCGCAGTCATTGAACAACTAGCAACATATACATATATATTTTATCATTAAAGGGACCACTTAGCTGACAAAAACTGCGCCTCCTTCTGAAAGATGTTTGACTCCCTTCTTTCCCAAATGGTTAAAACAAAGAGAGAGCATGTCACGGTGCAACTCTGATGCTCTGCTAGCAAGAAAAGGCAAGAACTTGTGCAAATGTAGTTTTGGTATTCAAACTAAACTTTATTCATGAGTATGAAAAGTCAGACCTTGTTATCAATGTTTAGTTTGGCTGAGACCTCATAAAAATGTTTAAAAAAGTTGGACTCTTTAATGCCTCCTTAATCCACTGCTGATAAAACGGCGCTCACCTGGCTGGTTTTAAAATCCTCTCCTCTTCCCCTCACACTTTCATCACACTCACTTTGGGTCCTCCAACTCTGACGGTAATTTGTACAACCTGTAGGAAAACACCGCTCTTGTGGGCGCAGGCAGGTGGAAACTAGTTTTCACTCTCTTCAGAGTTGTTAAAGCACCACTACAAGTTAATGGGCTAAGAGAGCCTACTTTTATGGCCATGTTGACACAGAAAGGGATGATTAGTATGCTGTGATGCTGGCTGTAGTAAAGCCATTTACTCAGAAGACCCTATATCCAAACCTTGTTGCCTGGTTACAGTTTCCCCAGGTGATTGAATGTGCTGAATCATGGTCATATGGCTGTGAATCACACAGACTAGTGGCCTGTAAGCATCAGTTATGGTTGGTGGGGATAATAATGGCATTTTGAAGCTCATATACATTACAGTAAGTGGCTTATCTGACAGCACGGATCTGTGCTTTGACTGATTGAAAAGTGTGGCGTGATGGATGCAGGCTGATGTTGACCCTTAAGTCAGTGTAAAAGGGAGAGAGACACGAAGCAAGGTGCGATGGCGTGTGTGTGTGTGTGTGTGTGTGATTAAATCTGTGTGAGAGGAAGAGAGAGACCATACTGAGAGGGACGGGTCTGTTGAGGATGTAGCGTGTGAACATTTGCACAGTTTTAGATATGCCGGGGTTTCCCTCTCCATCACATCTCGTGCTGCTTTAGCTGCTTGCGTTTAATATGCTTGCAGACAGGAGATCACCATCTGTCAGCGATGGAGGAGATTAGATTTCTTTTTCTGGTTTGTTAGTTACATCAAAGCACCACAATGTGATGGCATCTTAGGTTGGGAGAGTTTTAATATGGATAAAACCAGATATCCATGTAGGAAGGAACTGCAACTTAGTGAGCGAGGTGAGGAAAAGGATTATAAAGAAAAAGGATATTGTAGATAATAAGGAATATTCTAACAAATAAGGGAAAATGGCTGCGGGAGATAGACTTAAGAGATAGCTAGCTTGCCGTGTCTGTGCTATTGCAAGACCAATTTGACTCTGGGGTTGAAATAGAAGAGTATTAGTAATACAACTTCTCATTTGCTTCTGAATGGGGCCATATAACCCATAGGAAAACACTGGCATCATGGTTCATATAAACCAATGCTGTCTGTTGACAGGTGTTGTCTATTATCAAAGTCCGACACTTCCAACCATCCACCCGGACATCTTCCCGATGATGTAATGCAATGCTGTGACAAAAGTTGTGTGGCACCCCCTCCCTCATTCACTCACTCACTGTTCCCTGTGAAGAGGTTATTAAACAGTGAACTATGTAGGGAACGACCCAACGAGATACAGGACACGAGCTGGGGGGGCGCTCCCAGCACCATGTAAACAAAATCAAACTAGAACACTGCTAACACCTTCCTGAAACAAACGGAGCCCTCTGGAGAATATAAGGTTGTATGATATAGATATATGTTGCATGCTCCACTGTTTAGAAACCAAAGCCCGCTCCAGTTTACCTTCTCAGTTTCCACGGTTACATCTGCTCCTTCTTCTCCTTCTGAAAAACAGGAAGGCATTGCATTGCAGTATACGGGAGTAAAATGTAGGGTACATTGCATGTATAAACTCAAATTAGCAGTGCATTGTGGGATTTAAGGGGCATTATATAGTTGAATGAAATTAACCACGGAGAATTCGAACACCACTACAAAATGGCAAACACAATACATCAGAGATCTTCAACAGGGGTTCGGGGACCCTAAGGGTTTCCTCAAGTTACTGCAGGGGCGCCTCCAAAATTTAGTTCATTTTTTATAAGTTTTTTCGTACAGAAAAATATTTTGCCTTTCTATAATGTGAGACAGATGCGTCAGAGTGGGGTAAGTAGGACAGATGTTGCAGAGAAACACTCTGTCTAACTTAAGAAACATTTCTGTACTAGACCTTTATCTGGCATATGGATGGAGGTTTTTCTTTGCAACTTTTGAAAGTTTTTCCAAAAATGTGTATTTCTTACCATGAATCCAACATATTAGCAAATATAAATTAGCCTATTTGTGTAAAAAAGGATAGGCTTATTGGCCTATACCATAGGTCAGGTAGTCACTGAGGGAGCCATCCATCGATGCAGGTCATCCCAAAGATTCACCGTGCCTCGTATGTTTAACATTAAAACATGATTTATAAAATCATGATAATAATCTTTTACTATAGCTTAGTTTTCTATGCACTAAAAAGGTATTTATAAAGGCATGTGGCTTTTATTGTAGTTAAATATGCAACTCAATTTTATAAAATATGTAGTAGGAGGTCCCTGCTCCGTCTCTCTCTCTCTCTCAGATAAGTGGTCCTTGGTCTTGTTCCGTGATGCAAAACAGTTTCAAAAACTGCTAAAGTCACACTACTTCTTCTTTCTTTGTTACTTAGAAAACACAGTAATTACTAGTACTACTGCGTGAGGTCATTTATCAGAAAAGCACCAATAACTGTCTCAATAATTTAACACATGACCAATGCAGTGGCTTCTCTGGTAAGGAGAGACCGTCACTAAATGCTGTTTTCATGGCTAAACATGTTACCATGCCAACAGTTCATGCATCAAGCTAGTGGAGTAGATACCGCTGATGTACTCATCTTTGACCGAACACATTGTTGAGTCACAACAATGGATTTTGAAATCGTCTGTATAACCGAGAGGCGTGGCAGGCAGTTGTTTTACATAACATCTGATCCCTTAGTATTTTCCACTGAAGGCATCCGTGAGATTAGATCCATCAATATCTCCTCATTTTAATCCTGTTGTGATGGTTCTATCTCAGAATACATTACAACTGGAGCTCCTGCTAATCCACATGTGAAATGCCCCTGCAGATATTACAGTTCAAATGTGTCTCTGCCACACAATCCGATGGGGGGGGGGGGATTTGAGTAATGAAACTTAGATGGCCCACATAGGACAGCATGCTCCCCACCTTTCGTTAAAATAGGGCAGTGTTACGGAAATAAGAAACGCAGTCCAATTTTTTTGCTCGTAAATGAGCCGGCCAACATGGAAATGCTGACATGTGAAAGCATGAAATTGTTTTATGAATTCTAAGGAGGTTCTACATACCTCTGCTATGTCATAATTGCCTCCAGTGGCGCCGTGTGTGTGTGTGTGTGTGTACGCGTTAATATCAGTCAAATATTATATTACCATCACTGACATTTAGGACCAGCAGTGCCCCTGGAAAAATAGAGATGCCTTATAAAACTGAAAACCAATTAAATTCAATCCGTTCCGTTGCTGGATTCCAACGGTTAGTGTCTGCTTTGGGCGGGTGTTGACACCCTGTGGGATTGCTGGGGCTCAGAGTGAATGCTACTGGAAGTCGCAGGAAGGGATCTGTGTGACGGTTCATTTTAGTTCTGTGTGGCTTACTGTTGGATTGAGGGAGAAAATGAGTTGTTTCTTCCCAAAATAATACGCATCCCTAATGGGATGAACTTCATAAGGTGTATTAGGCAGAGTTTCCAATATGAGGATGATTTAGAACTTCAGGTCCTAAAGTGACGAAGAGGGAAGCCAAATGAATACTGGATTTTTTGTTCTTTCGCTGTTATGAAAGAAGGCAGTATGTCAACTTTTGTATCCACTTATGAACAAGCAGAAACTAATTTCCAGTAATCGCACATGATGGTGGATCATGACTAATCAGTCAATGTATAATGTGTCTTGAAATCCATTCCTCTGCCGAGCTGTGCTTGTTGTTAACGCTGCCCACTGACGGCTCCTCCTAGGGCACCATTTCACAAACTCAAGTGCCATATTTCTCTCCTGATGAATACACACTCAGCCACAGAGCTTGGCGCGCCATGTTGGCGCCGTGCCCTCTGAGAAGAGAGCGGTTTGATCCGAGCCGGGCTGCGAGCGTGCAGATGGTGTCTGATTCGGCCTGGGTTGCACAACGTGTTAGCTAGATTCATTAGCCTCTTAACTTCCCTGTCAACATAAGCTCTTACATAGAACGGGAAATTCTGCTCAGCTGTTTATCATCCTTTGCATACTAACTGATTTGTTTGTGCAGTCCCACTTTATTTGACACTTAGTCAGTGGACACGATGAGGCGAAGGCAAGGGATTGGATAATGAGTTGCGTGGAGATATGGTATCGACTGGCATCTAATTGGTGTGTTTCTGCAGATCAATCTGGCCCCCCGCTGTGTTTCAGGGTTAAGCCTGTAATCCCGAGTAAAAGCAAGATAGAGTTAATAAGAGCCTAAATGGCCTCAGACACAACAGACAGTGGCCGCTTGGCCCTTCTAATCTCTCCACCGGATCAACGAGCACCGAGGAGGCTGTGAGCAGTCAGGCATCTGAGCTAATCCTTTTTTAACCTTAATGTGTCCAAGGAAGAGCAAATGAACACGTTTGTTCTTTTTCAGCTACTCACTCCTATACAGTAGGGCTGTGTATTAAAGGCAGGGTTGGTAACTGTACCTCCAATGTACACAGATTGTACCCTGACAGCAATAAATAACTTTAACTGAGCGAAAGGATCCATCATCTGTAGCTGCTGTAATCCTGTAAAAACGCCCACCAATCACTGCCCTGCGGTCTGCTTGGAAAGAACCAATGAAATGCTTCCTTCCCCCGTTGCGCGTACTTTACCCCTCCGTCGACGAGCCCGATCTCGATGTGCAACGGTTCGCCCCCTTGTGGCTGCTCTGAGGCAGCGGCAGGGGGAGAATTTAAACGGAGCCCCGAGGAGATGCTCCTTTCAAATCTTGATAGATTTTTAACATTTACCAAACCTGCTTTTAACCAGCTTCTAGGGAATTATTCAGGATCATCAAAGTGACCGAGATCTGGATATTAAAGGTGAACCAGGCTTCAAGTCTGTGTCTAATTAGTATTTTGTGTCATGCACATATAGTGCTTGTCCCACATCGTCTTATTATACACCAGTTATGGAGTCGCAGTACACATAACTTCTAACTTGGCGTTTTAGAAAATACACTCCTTTACACTACACAAGTCTCAAGTCTTTCATAATCATCCAACCAGAAGAAGTAATCAGAGATGATGCCAGCTATTGTTTTAATCAGGATAGCTGTTAAATCATTCCATGTGTGGTATGTTAGGGACTCTGCCTTACAGCAGCTCACAGAAGGAGCGTTAGCCATTAGCACCAGTTAGCAAAGGCATCAGTCTCCCTCCTAGCGGTCCGTGGGCCTTTGATCAGTAGACCTGGATTATCATCTTCTGCATCTCAGTTCATTTCTCACAGCAGAGAAAGGCTCCAGCAACCGCTCTCTCATTGTCAGAGGATGTAGGGCCTAGTCCCCCCCCCCCATCTGATAAGATTACAGAAACTAACCGCCACAGCTGCTGCGTTCAGGGGTGACACGTATTCACGACGTGCGCTGTATTCTTCCTATGCGTATCGCTGCATCAGTAAATGTTTATTTAACAGCCTGGCGAGCTCGTCAGTACGACGCTCACATACGAGATGGGAATCCCATGACTAACCATGCTTAATTAAATGTTTAATTAAGACGGTGGATTTTAATTAAAAACAGTTGATTATCGTAAAATAAGGATTATTGGCTAGTGAAATAGATAGGATATCTCCAAATACAATCCGTGTATTATTAAGAGCAAGGTGGGATTTTTATATAAATCAGCAACTGTTAATGTGCACTGGGGCAGATGATGTCCTTTAATTAAATGATGAAATAGACTTTGATAAGATTGAAGAAACCCTGACTTGTCTTGGCCGGGTCTGTTATTATTCCGGCTATTTCTGTTTCTCCAGCACGCTCACCATTTCTCAACAAAAACAAGATCACGCATGTCACCTCCAAAGTTGTCAGCTCCACTACACCCAACATCTCAGACCTGAACGCGTAAGCCATCACGCAGCTCGCCCTCGCTATTGTTAATGACAGCAATCACCCTCTATATCCACACTTCGCCGCAGATACAGGACTCTGAGGTGTAGAAGGACTCGCTTTGGCAGAGGTTTTGTTGCTTCTGCCATAGCACTGCTGAACAAACCACCCCCCTGACCTTGTAGAGATAGTGTGGAGTTGTTGTGAATGGGCTTGTTTCTATATGTCTATATACCTGTCTTTATGTTGTTCACCTATGTATTGGTCTGTGCATATTGCCACGTGCATGAAACAGACTGTGAAAACAAAGATCTATCTATCTATGTCCCTTCGCACAGTGCAGATTGAGGCTTCCATCTGAGACTTTGAAGTGTGAACCAACAATGCTACTCTTCTATCCGCGGGGTCACCCCCCTTGTAACCACTCGCCTCGAGGGCCCTCGTCACCCAACAGACACAAGATCCACTTGGATCTCTCCACTGTGTAGGCATCGTCAACTCACTGAGCTGTACAGCCTCAGATAGACTCTGTGGGCCAGATGGTTGACAGTGGGGTTGACTCCAGCTTTTTCTTTTTAACTGCCCCAAAACTGCACAGACACCCTGAGCTTTGCATTAGTTCCAAGGGCACGTTAATCCACAAAAAGTTCCCAGTTGCTAAATGAGTCAAAAGTTCTGAAAGTTATGGCCATGTGAAGTTGGGGGTAGGTCTGGGGTTCTTATATGCTCCTGGGAAGAACACCCTGTGTGAATGAGGCCATTCATTTATAATCCACAGGATTAAGACTCTGTCCATCAGCTGCCTCTATCACTTACTGTACATCGCCCCAGAGAGGCAGCTTTGATTGGGATCCGTAAGCAGCGTCAGTGTCACACGGGATTTGGAAGTGACGCCACAGTTCTGATAAATCCTATTTGTTTAGAGTTGGGTCCAATTTGGACCCCTTCCTATCTCATGCCAACCGAAGCAAGAATTTCCTGGCTGTCTTTAATTGCTTCAATCTTGCTCTCAAAGCGTTGAATGATCACACGTTTTAAACAACCTTTCAGATTTAGCCAAATTTAGAAGAGAAAACAAAAGCCAAAACTGGTCACATTATTCCTTAAACTGTCCTTCCAAACATACATCATATTAAAAAACAAGACCAAATTGTGAAACTCTTCTTTCCCAAAGCTTCTTATTTTGTAACCCCTTTGTTTCATCATGCTTCATCTAGAAGTGTGGTTCTGAAGTCCAAGTCTGGCCACAATGTACATATTACATCTTCCCAAAGCTAATTCCCAGGCTTAAGACCAAGACAGACAGCTTTTCAGGGAACATGCCCGACCATAAAAGGCAGGGGTTCATCTCAGCGTAAACAGCTTCGCTGGCAGCCCAGTCAGCAAGCCCCGGTCCTGTTATTGAGTCCCAGAGACACTCCACACAACAAAGCCACACTGTGACCTTTCAGCCTCATACAGCACAGCCAGATATTGAGTGAGCCTGTCCAGAGGATGAAGCTCATCTCGGACTTAACCTCGGCCCTCTGTTCTTCCCCGTCTTGGGGGTTATATGGCAGTACAGTTGTATTACAGTGTTGCTCTTTCTGTGATTGATTTACAGTGCTTTGTCAGCCTGGAAGATTGGAGATCTTTGATCCTTCATGTGAGTTTCTTTTCTCTTCAGTCTCTTGGGCAGGATTCTCGGTATACAGCATGGGGGTGTAGGTTGCCTTAATGATGATGTACTTTTGATTGCAACTATCTCAGCAGAGGGATCTTTCATCCAACAGACATTGGACTTCAAAATCGAACTAGGCCTTAAAAGGTCTTACATTCGCTAATGTTTTCATTTCATTTTGTGGTGTTCTGTCTTACAATAGTCCAAATATAATTTGCTGTATAAATACAGATTAGTATTACTCTGTGTTGCTTTTAATCCAATGAACAAATTTGTTTACATTTTGGCGTACTTTTATGTTGTGATATAGGCTTAAAAAGGTCTTAAATCTGACTTGGTAAAACCTGCAGAAACCCTGTTTGTACTGTTGACTTGGTTGCATAACAGACTTAACAAATTCCGTTTTTTTTCTTTCAATGGTACACACATCTGTTTCACAATCAGATATGAGCCTTTTTTTGTTGAAGCTGGCATTTAGGCGTTGACCCCTAGCCAGAGAGTGACTCAGACCGTACCTCCTTTCAGGTCAGCTGGGTTCTAAAGAGGCCAAGCGGCTGTGTTACATGTCGTGGAGATTAGCAGGATGACATAAGACACATCCTGGTTGTTTACAAGGCTGACCAGCTCTGTCTGGTCTATTGTGTGCGTCTGGATTGAATGGTTGGCTAAGTTGATGGTGCTGCTGTGTTTTAGGTTATAGCATTTTGTGATGGATGAAATGGATTAAGGCAGTTATTGGGTTAATGTTACGCCTAGGTGTAGTCATACTTTGACATCATAAAGACAAGCTGATATTCTAATATTCAAACTGTGCAGTTCAGTTCATAACCAAGCTAATGAGATGTTTTTTAAATCTTTTCCAAATTAGTTTTATTTTTGTCCATGCAAGTCCTGTTTTTCTGGATCTTTACGCTGACCTTAATGTTTTCCTACTATAGGCGGAAAAAGGTTTGAAAACTCAAACTAAGGGAAGCGCTGGGTCTGGAAAGAGTTGCAGGTTTGACCTTTAGAGTTTTAGAGATAAGAAAGTCTCCAGGACTTTCCTGGTTGAGTTAGAAAGTTGAGTTTCGAGCTTGGAGTCAACATCTCCCGCTGGTCACCTACCCTGAAACCTCTTTTCACAATAGCTGTGTTCAAAGGAAAACGTGTAAATTACTGTCCTCTGTAGGACACTGTATCTATTTAACAGTAGCCTGGCTTCTCCTTTATGTAAACAGTATGATCTATATTTCCCTATTTATAAGCACAGGGACTTAAATGGTATTAAAACAGTCTTAAAATGTCTTAACTTTAACCGGGGGTCACCTTGTTACTTGTTACTGATCGTACACTGCTTCCACTAACACTAGGGACCAGCTGGAGCGGTTTGTCGGGTGTACCCTGAGAGAGTTCCACTGAAGGCAGCATTGCTTGATGTAAGCACCGCGGGGCTGCAACAGACAATAGCAGTGCAGTTGTAGAATGATATGCGGCCTGGAGGGGTTGGGGGGGTTGTGGACCCGCTCACCGTTCACCACTAGTCTTTGTTCATTGTGATGAATAATACATCAGAGGCACATTAGTTTGATTCATATTGCTATTGGCTGTGCTGTAAGCCCTAACACGTTTCTATCCACCTTGAGTGGATCTGGGATGCCTTGACAGAGTAAACGGCGCTGCTTTTCATCAATTCATGAACAAAGCATGTTAGACTTTAAAGAAGTTCATCCTTTGGGCCATTTCCGCCCAGCGCTGATGGAACCAGGTCATTCATTCACAATGGAGCGCTCACGCTCATCGATCTTTCCCCCCTCTTTTTCTCTCCCCTCTCTCCCCAGTAACCGGCTAGCCCCTAGCAACCACGACCGGATACAGAGGCTGAGGCAGGAGTTCCAGCAGGCCCAGACCGTCCCGGACGACCCCGACGACCGCAGGAGGACCTACAGCTTTGAGCAGCCCTGGGTGAGTGTCTGAAATGACGGGAGCCTGTAACTCCGATCCCGCTGGCGGCCGAGGAAGATGGCCGTACTGTAAGACCTTTTATGTCACGGAACGACTTCTACCACATAAGACTCTGCAATGTAACTTCCAATGCTAGCCTGAGGAGAATGCTAACAGTGTTGGCACCAAACAGTATCTGTGGCTAACCGGAGTATGGTGCTAACCGTCACTAATCCCACTACTGCCACCCATGAACAAGACTGATGATATCATCCCACTAGGATTACCTTTAACCTCCATTGGGCCTTCTTTGGCAAAATGTTCCGGTGCTAACACCCCCTCACGCTTAAATGTTCAGCCGCCTGCATGCAGGAGTTTGCACACCTCCTGACGCAACCATCACTAACCCCCACCCACCTGTCACACACCTACTCTACTCATCCATCGTCACTTGTTTCTGTCTGTCAGTCATCCACACCGCCCGCCACATCATGGACTTGGGTTGGGGAATGGTTTCTCTGTACGTTTTTGTTTTTCTGTGCCTTTTTACAGTTTCAAGGTAGGGTTGTGTACATTTTAACCAGCATTTCATTAATTCAAAGCTTCACAGGCTGAGGGGACGGATAATTAGTGCATTCTGAAGCAAGAAGGGGTAATAATAAGCAAGCAAATCCTGAATGGTCCTCACAGTTTTATGAGGTGATGAAACTGCTTGTCACATTTTTTGTATTTATTTCAGTCCTCCCTGCTTCCTCGCACCACAACTCAAGTGTACTTGGTTTTTTACATCGCTTTGAAAAACAAATTAGAATCCCATGAGTAGTCACCTGTAGAGAATTTTTAAAATTTGAAGATTTTACCATATTTTTCTAATTGGTAGCATCTCTGTGTATTATACTATTGCTTTTACACATTAAAGGAGTATTCACCACATTTTTTCATGTGGTTTGAGAAACACATTTTTGTTGAGTTCACACATTCTGTCACGTATTCGAATACAAAATTATGTCACAATATATATTGTTAAAATGGGTTTAAGTGTTAAATGGCACAAATGTGACACTAGACACTAGGTGTGTTGTAAATGACGTCCTTTACAAGAAATAATATGAATGGTCCTTGTTGTTGTTTTTCTATACAAGGTCCTTTTGCACCCACAGTTGTGTTTTTGTATGTTTTTGTATGAACTCTTTTAACTCCTGGTGTGCTGCTGTAGCTTTGGTGTGCAATAGGAGAATTTGCTCCTATGATTTATAATGGAAATGGTAAAGTCACAGCTCACGAATCACATTATCTATTCCCTGGCCTTTCTTTTTCTAGCTGATATATCCAATAAAGATGTATAGTTGTGTTTTTTCATTTGGCGGTGTTAACCAGAGTGATGCATTGTAATCGGCTCCACACCCTGGCGTACATTCCAGCCGGCGTTGTACGGCCAAACTGGGAAAGAAGAGCGCAGGTCACATCTCCCTTTGTCTCTGAACAGCCGACCCTGCTCTCAATTAAAGAGCTCAACAATACTCCAGCATTAGGTCTGTGTGCATCAACTGCGGGGCATTCACTATTGTCACAAGTCTCATTTTCCCCAGGAACACTCAGTGTTAGGGCTGACCAATGGGAGGAAAATATCTAGTTATGATTATTTTGACTGATAAAGCGATTGCGATGTTAGGTACAATGTTGGAGGGAATGATGATCTTATTTCTGCGAGGACCTGCACCAAACAAAGAGGATAACTTTAGTCTTTAGGATGGTATTTGTAGTTTGGGACGTCTCTGCAGCACCACAACACTTACAGCTAAAGTGCGTAGTTTCTGTCACTCTGATTAGAAAATTGAAGTAATGACAGCACGTCCACATGAAACAAGCCTTCCATGACCGCACACCTGCGATTAGGGTATTGCACTAGTCCATATTATAATTTCAGTATTGGGTGATCCACACTGATTTCAATTGGCTTCACAAGAGAGCTTCTGAACATTTTAGGGTTCTTAACCAGATATATACACTCACCGGCCACTTTATTAGGTACCCCATGCTAGTATGGGTTGGACCCCCTTTTGCCTTCAAAACTGCCTCAATTCTTCGTGGCATAGATTCAACAAGGTGCTGGAAGCATTCCT
>NC_048418.1:25068927-25093509 GCF_013103735.1 Etheostoma cragini | reverse complement strand
CCCCCCCCCCCCCCCCCACAGGGGCGTGCTATGGTAATTGTGCTGCCCGTGTCCTTTTTCATAATTCACCCACAACGGCCCCCCTTCCAGTCTAAGCCAGGACAGTTCTGCTTATGAAATACTGTTTCTATTCATATGCTACTTGATGTATGGCAGAAAAAATGGTCGTATTATCCGAGCAAATGTCCAATAGATGAATAGATTCAAAGTAATTTCACCGAGGATAACATTCATGAAGGTGCTGAAAGATTTAGTCAAATAATTGTTTAGATCGTTCAACAATGAAGTTATGGAAAATCATTTTAATTATCATTTAAGTCTTTTTTGCCAAAAACATCTTTGTTCCAGAATATTTGCTGCTTTTTGAGCAAGTAGAAGTAATGGAATATAAGTACTTCTACTTAAACAATTACGAGTTGCAACCTTAACCCATTGGGAGTTTACTTATTCAGTGGCAATGGGTGCTGCTAGTGTCATGTCATATCAGATCTCTGAACAGCCATATGGAAGCATTAATGATGTTGTTGTACACCTGTGCACCTTCCAGCCGGGCTCGGACACTCAACCTCACAGCTCCACAGAGGTCTAGTTGGATCCGTCCTACTATTCCCACCCTCTGTGCTTGATTGGCCCAACTATCCCTTTTCAACACAAGCGGTTTTCTTAGCCCTCCCTATTAAGCCACATGACTTTCATCCATATTAAATCTCTCTTTTGCTATAGGAGCCCTCTTCGGCTTTTTTTTCGCCATAGTTTTGGGAGCAGGAAAGGATTGTGGGTAGCACGGTCTCATTCTATCAGGATGACTGATGCCCGTCTCCCGGCAGCACCACACCAGCTTTATTGCACTCATTTATACCAATATGGGAATAGAGGAGTTCATTCACTCGATGCTGGGGTTTAGAGAGAGCATAATAACGCCTCTTGTATTTTACTGTAACATTTTAATGCACAATTGTCTGAATTTCTTTAGGGTATTTCTCCCCTCCCCCTCCTCCACAGTCCCAGTTTTCTGGTAGCTGAACCAAAATTCCTATATTAGGAATATTCATCACTCTTAAACCACTAAAGGGATTTTTTTTTCATGCGAAAAGTACTGGGGAGTGTAATTTACCTACGGGCAATTTTCAATTCAGACATGGAATACAGTATGTGTGGGAGAGCCCCCCCCCTCCTTCTTCCAGCCTGCCCTTATTGTCAGCGAGCAGCGAGGCAGTGCCAATCAATCCCAGAGATGATTGCCTCGGCTTCATTTGGTTTAAAGGGGAGTGTCTCTTTAGCACTCTTAATCGTTTTATGGCCTTCCCCCAAACTGATGTCCACAGTGCTCCCCCAGGCTCTCAATATGTTGCACAGCCATAAAAGTAATTACATCCACACACAATTATTGCACCCACACCGCTAATGAACATTGGGGAGCGGAAGTGCAAGTGTGGGCTGGACCTTGAGGTGGTGCTCTGCTACTGAGAGAGATATTAGTGTATTGTGTGTGTGTGTGGGTGTGTGTGTGTGTGTGTGTGTGTGTGAAGACGTTTTGTTCGATCCTCCCTTTTTTAAAGGACTGTCTGGGTTGCAGGTAGCTGTGGTGTAAGGGCTCGGGTTAGACATGTTCAGTAGTTCTAGTGAATGACTTTAGCATTAAGGGGTGAATATGCTTCAAAATAAGTTCCTATTAAATATCGAACCTCGTCAGAGAGCCCCCTTGTCCCGCACTTTCCCAACTTCTGAATTGGAGGGTGGCATCCAACAATTTTTGTAACTTTCTGCTTTCCTCAGCAGTCGGACATTTTTACAGAGGTTAGAAAGAAGGCAGGATTTAAAACCCTCCCAATGTCGCAGTAACGTCCGCCTCTTTCCATGTGTCAAACTGAGTGCAACGCCACGAGTGCCTTTACGGGAAGAGTGTATTCAAGGTTATCATCGTCCCCTTTTGAACTAAGAATTATGTGAGACTTCAATGATCTTGGACATAGAGCTCCTGGAGAGAGACCAGAGAGAATGAGATGGAGTCAGAGAGAATGAGATGGAGTCAGAGAGATTGAGATGGAGTCAGAGAGATTGAGATGGAGTCAGAGAGAATGAGATGGAGTCAGAGAGATTGAGATGGAGTCAGAGAGAATGAGATGGAGTCAGAGAGATTGAGATGGAGTCAGAGAGAATGAGATGGAGTCAGAGAGAATGAGATGGAGTCAGAGAGATGGAGATGGAGTCAGAGAGAATGAGATGGAGTCAGAGAGATTGAGATGGAGTCAGAGAGATTGAGATGGAGTCAGAGAGAATGAGATGGAGTCAGGGTGACGCCATGTTGGCCTGCCTTCAACACCTTTGGGGCACCGGATTGCATTATATTAATCAGGGTGTACATACACACACACACACAATCCCAATACAGGTGGGTGTGAATAAGATGCATAGGTGTTTTGTAATGAGCTGGGGCTGGGAGTTTGGGTGTATGCAGGTGTATACATTTGTTAACTAATTGTATTGAATTAGAAGTAATATATTTCTTCATGTACATTAATTTGCTACCATGAAATCATAACCCACTCACACACACACATCAGGACTGTGTTTGTGAACGTGCACGGAGCAGAGTTGTTCTACGGCCGTGTGGGGGGGAGGACTGTCCTGATGTCAACAGGCCGAGTGTTGTCTCCTTCATTAACTCCCACTAACATCCACCTCGTCTCATCACACCCCCCCGCTATGAGTCTCCAGCATGGCCCCCCCCCCTCACTCCCCCCTCCCTACTGTGTGTGTCTGTGTCTCACCTTCATGTTGACCTGGGAAGAGACGAGCTCAGGGTGCGTCTGCCTCACTAACTGCTGGTAAGTGTCTGTGTTTGGACTTTGGGGGGGCGGGGGGGGATTTAGTGAGGTATCCCATGTCAGTCTGCTGCTAGTTTTTCTGGCCTTGCGTGGAAACTCTGACTCCAGCTGTGATGATTTTCATGCTTTGAATTTGAAATGAGGGATCATGTGTTCCTTTAATTATCTTTATGTACTTAGAGGACGTTTTGGGCATTTTTTTATGGTTTAGTTTTTTGTACGTGTCTGTCCTGTGTCCCAGTCCTCACTAAACTGTATACTAATTTAACATTTTAATTCATTCAAGTGGACTTAATTCCTTTTTTCAGTCATACATACAATATATTTGCTGAATGAATTCCTCCTCATTCTGATGAGACATACTAGACATGTATTATTACTTTGGGCTTAAAATATTTAGTCTGTAAACATCAGTTTTTCTGCAATAATCTTTTTTTTGTGACAAAATTCACGTATTTGTAGATTGATTGTAGAACACAAGATCCTTTATTTCAAGCACAAATACAGGATGTAAATCACCATAACTGGAGTGGGTATACTATTTTACCATGAATAGTTATACTTACTGTGTAATCTTATATTTATAATGTGTGCTATCCCTTCTAAATGTAAGGTAAGGTTTGTTTGATGGAACATGACTCATGGTTTGTTTCTGTGATTGTAAGTTATGGTTTGATTGTATATATGTATATAATATAGCATATAGTACATAATGAACGTTTGAAATGTGGAATATTCTGCTAAATTCCCATTAAAAAAAACACATATTTCACCAGTTTAGAGTTATCCTTCCAACTCTTTAAGAAAGGACTACGTTGAGACACTATACTTCTATCAGTATTACACTAAATTATTAACCACTTAAATGTGACATGCATTTTATCCCTAAATTGACCCCCAAACCACACTTTCCCTTTGTTACTTGTGACACATTTGCAATGAACGAAAAGTCCTGCAATGGGTTCATAAAATAACACAATGAATAACTACATGTTACATGCTACATTCAGCTGAGTGTGTGAAACAAGGATGGACGGATGAATGGATGGATGAATGGATGGATGAATGGATGATTACAACAGGGACATCAGAGTTAACCGAGCTGCCATCTTGCTGTTTTCAGTCGAACGCCAGCAGCAACGGTCAGGGCGGGTACGGCCAGCCGGGTCGCCACTCGGTGTCCGTCGAGGTCCAGATGCAGCGGCAGAGACAGGAGGAGAGAGACTCGTTCGCCCAGGCACAGCGACAGTACAGCTCCCTGCCACGGTAAGACAGACGGGGGGGTGGGGGGGGGGGGTGTGTGCTTGATATGATGCCTCATATTTGTTTCTTTCTGTCTAATAATCAATATGTAGTACGAGATGATGTGTATGTGTCTGTTGGTCACGTGTTTCAGTACATGTTCAGTCTTTTCATTTTCCTGCTGTCTGTCTAATATGAGACGTGTCCAGGAGGTTGTGACTGTTTCTATCTATTTTAGATCTGGAATTGAATGTAAAGTACTGTAATATATCTCCTGGAGAGGGAGAGAGAGAGGGAGAGAGAGAGAGACGCCCTCAGTTATCAACCTAACGTAGAAACCAGTGCAGATATGAGTGCAGAAGTCCTCTTGCGTCAGGCTTCACGTGGGGTTAATGAACCGTTAGCATCACACCAATCAGAGCGTAAGAATGGTCGTACGTTTGTAAATACAGCGGATGGAAACGATCGTGATTTAAATATCACGCCCCAATATATTCTCGGGTTTGATGCCTCGCCCCTACTATTTACGACGTAATCCGGCTAAGAAGCTGCACTTTTCAGAGGTGGAGGGTGAAACCCTGACATCTCAGTTTAATGGGGTCTGCAGTGTCCCCGTAGTTAATCTGACTCCAGCTGAAGTTCATTCATACATCGTTGACATGTGTATGCTGTACTCCTAATAGCCTCTTAGGCCTACATGTAGGTGGACCTAGATTTCAATAAACATACGGTAGCGGAGTTGATGCAGCGTTTTTTATTTTTTTTACTCATGTTTTTTTGTGAGTCAGAGCGTGTGTCCTCTGCCCCCCCACGTGCTGGACCACCACCCAGACCCAGTCTCCTGACAGCAGAGGGGCTGAAAAACAAGCTGAAATATGTCGGTCAATGGCAGAAAGAACAAAAACCTGAAGAAAAAATGAAAATGTTTTGCATTGTCATGTTTCCTGTATTGAATATCATTGCCAAACACAAAACTATACCTTTTGAAAGCAAGGAGTAATACCCGTCTCCTAGGTGTAGCCCCCAGTTGGGACTGTGCTGGACCCGGCTTGCAGGGCGGCGGGGCAGCGTCTCCATCACTACATCTACGGCGCCCTGTTGTCCTGCGCCGTGTTGTGCAGAACTCCACAGGCTAAAACAGTGTTGCAGGCGTTTTCTGGCTTGTATAGTAGGGTCCCCGCCCCCACCCCACCGTGGCTTGTGTGTAAGCTCCAAGCTCATAGAGTTCTTCTAAAAGAGCCTGCTATTCTGCTATTGTCGATAAGTGATCAGCTGATGACTTCTCCTTCTCCTGTTACGCTGCACCGCGAGCCCACCCTGACTGGAAAACAAGGTCAGACCAGAAGTGAGATTTTATCACAGCCTGCGCTCACGTTCAGCCTGATAAATGCCGAGCTTTGCGTAGGAAGCGGCGTACGCCTGTCCTACGCCTGTTTTAGGTCGTACGCACGATTAATAAATGAGGGCCAGTGTGCGCAAGCCTGTGTAATTATGTCAGATTCGCTGTAATAGCCTTGTAAACGAGGTCACAGCCGCTCAGTTTCAGACCACAAACCTACACACACATACACTCTCAGACCCAGAACGGACAGATCATGTTACCCTCTCACACAGGTCTGACATGATTGCTTTCCTCTCCCTTAATGTAATTCCCTTTGATCTGCATGATATGACTGCTGTTGTGATTGTTGTTCCAGGAAGTAAGTGTGTGTGTGTGTGTGTGTGTGTGTGTGTGTGTGTGTGTGTGTGTGTGTGTGTGTGTGTGTGTGTGTGAGTGAGAGTGTAGGGAGGGGTAGCAGGTACAAAAGGGACCTAGTGGTTAGTGGTTTTACTTAGATTTGGCCTTAAAGCAAGACTTGACCCTTAAATGGACCATTTGTACATCAACCCCACTGTGTTACCTTGAATTCCTGCAGAGAACTTGGCTTTGGTTGCACGCCTCCAACAGAACAATTCTTTAATGAATTGAGTGATTCCATTCACTCAGTCGTACTGTATGTATTTTCTCAAACCCATGCATTTTTGCGAAAAATCTCTCCATATTAAACACTACTAAGGCTTGCCTGCAGAAGACAGTTGTTAAGTCTCTATTCAGTTCAAACTGGAATAGGAAATATGAATCAGTTAATGAGTTGTTTTCTTAAGCCATCTGTATTTACTCTCTCAAACTGCGAGGTCAACCCAAGCACACCATCAACATGCACTCACCATACATATACAACATTAAATACATTATCTTCTATTACTTCACTCTTGTACTCTGATCCACTGTTATCGGCATAAATCCCTTCCTTGATAAATATTGCAGGCAGCTTTGCTGAAAGATTAATGAACTGCCGTCTCGCTCCGGCGGTCAGAGGCAACATCCTGTGGCTACATCCCTCCACTTTTTTCACTAATTCCATTAAGAAACTGTTCTGTTTGGATAAACGCTGCTAGGGTATCTTGCGCTAACTGTTGTTTGACTTAGAGCATTTCATCGTGCAAAATCAGAGGCTGAGACCGAGTACGTATGGCATTTAGGAGATCACCACCTTCATGGGATTCTTATGGCCCTGTGCTGTTAATGGGAGGGCAAGAGCATAAGTGGATTGTGAATGGACACATGATTAATGGCTGTAGCAGTCCTTAAAAACAGCTTTCATTTAAGATAAAGGTCAGTTCCCTTCTGAGCGAGACCCTTTCCTAAACAAGGAGCAGTGAGTGAAAATAAACCGCTGCCATTTGAAACAATGACTGGCGATAAAGGGCCCTCATATTCATCACCGACGGGCGCCATTGATCTCCGAGCCAAAGCAATGCCATTATGAGCGACCAGAGGCCGGCTGCAACAGCTGCAGTGGCATTTGGTCTCACATCGCATGCATGTGTGCCACCACCACATGTCTGTTTGCCCTGCACTACAACCTCTCAAAAAGTCTCTGTTTTTCTCTCAATATCACTCTGTCACCTTTCCCCCTTTCTGTTCTATCCTCCGTCATGCTTCACAGTGTTCATGCACAGAATGCAGAACACTGAATACATCTTTCTGTATTTACCACACATGTACATGCTCCCCCGCCACCCCTCTTGGCATGGCATCAGACAGAGGGAGTGATCTGGTTTGCATTTCTCAGCAGGGAGGCAGACCAGCTTTGGCCTCTCTGTCAACATATGAAATGAAATCAGATGCCGGGGACGCCTCTCTCTGAAAATTGGAATCACTCAACCGTGTGCAAGAATAAACCTGGGCTATATTCTCCTATCTCGCCGATCCAGAAGCGCATCCATTCCCAATATCATTCCATCTCTGTTGAATAAAAACAAAAGGTCTTTTCTATTCTCATTAAGGAATGAGTACTCCTATCCAAACACAGAAATAATGTGATTTCTTCACAGCTGGCTGATAAACCTGCTAATTATGCATGGATCCCAGTCAAAAGCCCATTGATGTTTTTGTGTGTCTTCTTCTCTCTGTCTCTGCTCTCGTTTTGCCTCGTGGCGAGATGTAAACGGGTGGAGCTGTAGGGCTTGGGACACCCATGCATATCGTATGGGCTCTCTCACACACACACACACACACACACACACAGAAAAGGCAGGGCTGCCACAAAGAGGCTAGCCATGCAGAAATGAGAGGTGATGTCACACATCTGGATTCCCCCCAGCCCTGCTGGTAAAGGGCAGGGCGGCCCCTCATGACAGCCCCTCAGCACCAGCATGAAGACTAACGCCGCTTTAAGAGACGCGTCAGGTGTCAAATATCCAATCTAATCTTAAATCCATTGTGGACAAGATGGTTGCCTTATTTTTCTGCCCCCGTGTACCTGAGGACGGTCTGCTGTTACTGTCTGCCAGATCAAATTGTTGTTTCTGTCGGTCTGGAAATGGGCCTAATGGGCTGGAAGGAGACGTTGACATGGTTACAAATCCCTGGTACTTGCCCAGAGGTGGTTTTTCAAGCTGTAATGTTGCCTCCTTTACATTGAATGTGACATCTTGGCTACCATGCAACTGATAGAAGAATAATCTTTGGGTAATGGGTATATTCCCAGTGTTGTAATGAAACAAAGCACAAATATTTTGTTACTGCACTTTTTACTGATACATCACTGCATTTTCTAGATAAAATTTAGACTTTTAATCCGTTAGTTACTGCAAAATACAATCAGAAGACGTTTGTCAGGGCTCGTGCACGCTGCCCGCCTGCGTGGCGTGTCCGTGTGTATGCGGTTGTTAACAGGTAAGAGCCCGCTCACTGCCTGCATGACACGCACGTCTGAGGCGCGGCTCGAGAGCACGCCATGAACCGGGCCGACACCTGGTTTTCACACGATGGACGACGTTGGAAGCGTTTCCAGGCAAAATAGAATAGGAAAAGACATATGTCATTTTGACACAAATACATTTTATAAATGACATGGTGATGTTTGGAAGTTTTGAGGTTTTGACATAAATGCAGATATAAATGTAATTTAAAAAACATAATAAATAATTACAGATTTTTTAAATATTGCACCTTTTTGTGACATGTCAAAATTGTGACATGTACACAAAATAAACAATAAATTGTGACCTCTACACGAATCAATTAAACAAACTTCAGTGCCCAAGGTCTTGGAACTGGCGTGAGACCAGGTTGGCCTTTCCTATCAGAATGGCATTCATGTCATTCATATGAAAATGCCTCACGATTGTAATGTGTGGGATTTTTCTTCAGTATTAAAGTGTTTTTAGGGTTAAACTAATCATTGATGTGTAATTTAGGTTCATGTTCAAAGAATCCAATGAAACCAAAAGTCAAACCACATCTCACGTTCTGTTACCTCTCTCCACACCAGGCAGCCCAGGAAGAACCCCAGCTCCATCTCCCAGGACGCGTGGGATAAAGCTTCCCCGCCCGGCGAAGGCTTCCAGACAGCGAAGGACAACCCCAGGTACTCCAGCTACCAGGGCTCCAGGAACGGCTACCCGGGCGGCGGCGGGGTCAACGCCAGAGTCCTTCTGGAGGCCCAGGAGCTCCTGAGGCAGGAGCAGAGGCGGCGAGACCAGGAAGCCAAAGGGAAGCTAATGCAGGAGAGCATCGGTCACAGCGGCTATGAGGCGTACCCTAGAGCGCACCTGAAGGACCCGGCCTCCCCCAAAGGGCCGTACCGCCATGATGTGCCACCTTCGCCTTCACAGTTAGCGAGGCTTAATAGAATTGGGTCAGAGAAAGGAAGACTTTTTTATTCTTGAGGAGTATTGTTGGACCGATGAATGAAAGAGCTGAACAGAGAACTTATGCTTCCAAAAGGGAAAACAAAAAGGTGGACGCTACAAATCTTGACAAAGGGACAACCTAGAGGACTAGCTTAGCGATTATCCTAGAGGTAACCAGATGTGGAGTGTACTCATTATATGGGTCTTTGTTTTCAATCCCTCGCTGTGTCGATGACCTACACCAGTCAGTCAGTCAGTCACCCTCCTACAGATACGAGACGCTCTGTGCCTTCTCTGCACTCACCAACACGATGCGTGTTCACAGTCCTCCAGGACTGTGATTCATCGAGATCTGGCACCGGCATGTGCTGACAATCAAATGGGCAGACAGGCAAGTGAGTGGGCCTTCTTTAGAGCCCATGGGGAGGCGTAAGTTTCTGTGTGGGTTTGTGTGTGGGCATGTGACAAGGTTGCATGTTTCACAATCACGTACATGTGACACGGCGTGACAAAGTGTCCCGTGGATGATTGGTCCCATCGGTCTCAAATCACCCTTTCTCCACTTTGCTAAAGTTAACATTCAACCCCTTACCGCCACTGCCAGCGTTTCACTGCATTCTGTTTTCTCTACCTTCAGTGTTTTCTACTCAGCGATCAAGCTCTTTCACTTGAGTACTCCCCGTGGAGAAGGAAAACACAAGGCACAGTGTATGAAAGAAGCAGGGCACACTGTTTGTGTTATTAATAAAAACGCCCCTCTCATAAATTATTCATATCGTGTGTTATCTTCATGGAGGAGACCCAGGCAGGGAGGGTAGACATCTCTGATCCTCTGCCTGGCCCCCGTGCACCGCTCTGGGCTTGACTCTCTGGCCCGCCTGCCTGTCTGTCTGGAGCTCTGGCTCCTCTCCTTTTTGACACCTCTCTGTTCATTACCTTTCTTTCTTCTACCTCAACGCCCCCCACCTTTATCCTCCGCTCCTCGCTCATCTCACACCTTCCTCTCATCTCATCCCCCCCCGCCCCTCCCCCTTACTCTTCCCCCTGGTACCCGCCACCACCTTCCTCCCTGTCTCCCGAGTTAGGCTCTACACTGAATTTTTCATCACAAGCCACCTGCTGCCTGCCAGAGCCAAAGAACGCTGCCACCAGAGGAACCGACAGAGGGCCCGGCTTCTGACACAAAGAGGGGAATGAGAGCAACAACAAAAAAGAGGCAGAATAAAGATGGGTGGATAGACAATAAGCCTGCCAGTGTGAGATTAGCGTGTAGTTTTTCTCCTGTTTAACAAACGGCAAACCTGTCCTCAGGAGTTAATTGCTTTTAAGTGCTTTTTGTATTTCTACCTTTTTAAGCATTTAGCTGATACCCTTCTCCAAAATTTACAGATATTCTCCTTAGAACTGCTTATTTCCACACAAAAAAATAGATTTTAATGAAATATTTCAGTGTGGAATGTAAATTATCCAGCGTAGAGCCTTGACAGGGATATAGCACAAAGTTCTAGACCCCATGGGCATTCATTCTCCGGGGGCTTCTCCCCCTATCCACAGCTTTATTTATTCATTTGTGGGCCCTCCTCACATTTTGGAGGATTTGCTTGTCAAAAGGGGAATGTAAGGACCATGCATGATATTCAATTGGCCTCTACTGTGTTAGAGTGGAGACAGAAATCTCAAAACTTGGACAAATTAAACCCAAACTGAATCTATGTTCCTGTCATCTCTGTAAACCGACCCTTCAAGCAAGTGGCATGTTGTAGTCAAAGGTCGGATAGAATACCTTGGGCATCGATGCGTTAAAATCCCAGCCCACCACTGTAATTGTTGCAGTAGGAGGTAACGGCTTCTCCCAGTCTGAACCTTACCCTCTTTGACATCACTAATGTTTAGGACATAACTGTCTCCGCCTACAAGTGAACAAATGAGACCGAGCTGAGGTTGAACTTCAAACTAAAGGGAAATGGTAAAAGATGGCCATTATCGAGCTGAGGTAAACAAACGGGGGCTGCGTAATTGCCCTTCACTCCTACACACCCGATATGCAGAGGGAAGCTGCCTGACGGACATCATCTCCTGTTGGTTAATGAAGGCCCTCGCTGGGAAAGATACAGGCTTAGTAGGTGACGTATATGATGAACGCAAAATTAAGACTTTTCAATGGCATTATTCCAACGTATAACCCTGTATTTTAACCTGAGGAATGTTCACAATGCGATGTTTAAAGCTGAAATTACCCTTCTGCATTATGTATGTACTTTTTGTGTATGACACAAACGCACTAAAGGACGGCCCCTTGCCACAGTGTTTTTAAATCCACGCTACAATGGGGCTGAGGAAACCTGTTAGCAGGTAGGATACGAAGGGTCTGATGTCGATAAGTGCCTCTTATTGGATCACAAGGTTTTACACAAAGAGGGACACGGAGTGATTTGTTTCTATGACACTACCGTGTGTTTTTAAACATTTTAATGTCATTAAAATGTCATTTTTTGGGGTACTCCTTCCTGAAGCTTTTTGTTTTTTAATTTTTATTTCCAAGAGCCAACACGTGACGAGCTGTGTGTTTTTGTCCCGTTTGACATTGCCTTCAACCATGCTGTACCCTGATGTGTTTTAAAGTATAAAAGCAATGGAAGCTGCAATTGTTTTTTTTCCAGAAAACTTTTACATGATATATTAAGAAATGTATACAGACACTTTTCCTGTACATATCAAATTTAGAATAAAGTGGACGGCTGTTCCGTCCTGTTTGCGACCTCTGCCTGTTTGACCTTTCCTTTTCTCAACGCCGGCGTCAGATAAGTCTCGGATCAGGCAGAAGGGACTCTTTCTGCTGTCAAATGTCAAATCTGTCAGCTCTGCTTGCTGATGTCTTCTTCTGAGACCAACAGAGAAGTTGACTGATACAAAAGAGATGACATACGGGGGGGGAGGGAGCATCATTAATTCCTTTGGGAGAATCGTGCAGCAGCTGATGTACAAACCAACATTTAGCTTCGCTGCAACAACCTTGTTTCCCTGCGTAACCGATCTGTTGAACGCCGTTGTGTTTCCTGTTATTAAGTCCGACCTCATTCCCATTGTCCCTCACGGGGGATCTGTCGAGCAGCTCCCTGCTGCTGTTTTTGTTCTGAAGGCCAAAGGTGACTCCCTAACCAAATACCATTAATTCTCCTTAAGCCAACCGGCTGTATGTGGTGGAAAACGCTGATGAATGAGAACAGAGGGAAAAGAGGTGGAAGCCGAGAAATCCCTTTGCTTCATCCTGTTCTTTTATCCTTCACGGCAGTCTGTTCTTCTTAGTGACTTCATGATGTGTGTGTGTGTGTGTGTGTGTGTGTGTGTGTGAGAGAGAGAGAGAAATTCAGCGAGTTCCTTCTTAAAATTGTGTCACGTGCCTTGGTCAGATTCAGCCTTCAGAGCATTTCCTTTAACTGCGTACTAAGGAAACATCAGTGAGGTCATCTGGCCCTCACCAGAGTGAATGTACAAGAACACAGGATGCTGTTTTGGTCGTGTCAGTCCTCTTTACGTTGGTATGTACATTAAATACTGGTGGAATATGGAACATGCACCGTGCCTCTCTAGTTGACTACAGTTCCAGACAAATCCAGACAGCTAGCTAGAATATATGGCCAATCTGAGGACTATGGTTACCTGGTCCTCAGATCTCTGCAGGGTAAATCCCGACAGCAAGCGAGACTATCTCTCCAATCGGAGGACTATGGTTACCTGGTTCTCAGATCTCTGCAGGGTAAATCCAGACAGCTAGCTAGACTATCTGTCCAATCTGAGGACTATGGTTACCTGGTCCTCAGATCTCTGCAGGGTAAATCCAGACAGCTAGCTAGACTATCTGTTCAATCTGAGGACTATGGTTACCTGGTCCTCAGATCTCTGCAGGGTAAATCCAGACAGCTAGCTAGACTATCTGTCCAATCTGAGGACTATGGTTAACCGGTCCTCAGATCTCTGCAGGGTAAATCCAGACAGCTAGCTAGACTATCTGTCCAATCTGAGGACTATGGTTACCCGGTCCTCAGATCTCTACCTACAACCAATCAGAGCAACAGAGAAATGTTAGCATGTTAACAGGCTAAACTAAGATGGTGAACATTATACCTGCTTAGCACTAGCGTTGTCATAGTTAGCATGTGAGAATGCTGTGGCACAAGTGCAGGCCTCAAAGAGACAGCAGGGATGTAGTCTTGTTGTGTGAGGTAATACAATGCAATAAAATACGGATTTTTATTGTTATCAATGACCAGATATCCTTTTCTTTTTCAGAATAATGTCCCATGAAATAATTAGTATGCAGCATGTGTTTGATGCATGTCCAAAGTCTGCCTGCAGGAGGTCCTTTGACTAAGGAGTTGTTTGTTTCTCTTGGGTCCATCTACACAACCGCCATGTTTCCATGACCTGTTCTCCCCCCGGACAGGGAATCCACCTTGAGGAACCTTCACCTGCTTCATCTGCTGAAACCTGCACCCAGATTCAGAATCATCCGTGGAATGGCAGCTCTCCAATGCCAGAATTAGCCTCGAGATTTTTTTTTTTATTGAGGGTAAACATCAGGCGAATGTGTTTCGGCATAAAAGCTTTCATCGCAGCATCATATTCGTGACACGTTGCAAGGTTTTTATCATTCCTGTGACAAATTATAAATAGTCTACATGAGTCTAGGGGCTGCTTTGCATTTGAAAAAGCTTAAACACACTGACCTTAAACACACTAAATATAAGCAGTTACATCTATAACGAGCTGTATGGAGTCCAAAGTGTGCCACTTTTTTTTCATCAATTTAGATAAAAATTAAAAGAAGCTAATAGAAATAGAAAAAATAAATTTGCATTTAAATGATGCATTAATAAAGTCAAGTAAAATGTATACATGCCTCTAAATGATTAATAATTGAATTTCAATATGGAGTTGCACAACTAATTTAAAATACTTTTTATTTTATTCACTGATGTTTGCCTTTCAAATATGATCTTGTAATTAATTAGATTTCTGCTTTTTATAGTTTACATTTTGCTTTAATTTAAAGACGTGGCACCTGAAAATTGAATTAACTCCAACCCAAAGAGCAGCTGCATGATTGGCCAGCTGTTATGTTGGTGGGGGCCAATCATAATGTACTGTAATTAACTGAATAGTCAATGCATACTCTAAATGCAAATGCAATTGATCAAATCACAATTACTATTTAAAGTTATCAGTTCATTTTAATGGAAAATTAGTCCCCAGAGTCGTTTGCATTCATGTTGTATTTCTTTCAGATATGTTACAACACCCAGGACCTGATCTCACAGAAGCCTTTTAACACCTTGCTGACAACGTACAGACGCACACACAATGAGGATAACCTTCTTTATTGTTTCTCATTGTCCTTTAGCAGCGCTGCAACATTTTAATACGCCCCACGCCGGCCCCGGAGCAGCACCACGGATCACTTCACCCGCAGCCCTCTCTGTCCCAGACCACAACAAGCGGCTGCTAGACATTTTATTTTACAGCCACCGTGTCGCCATTACCGGAGCTTAATATTATGTGTAATGTCACGCTCTCCTTGCATGGTGATTGCGGGGGGGGGGGGGGGGGGGTGGATGAGGTTTAGCCGTTGAGCTGACCGGGAGGTCGGATGAGCGCCTGTTCGGAGCGAGGTGACACCTGTTTCTGCTCACTTGGTGTTTTGTATTTTTCCTTCTGCAGTCATGTCGAGGATGGAGAGCCCACCGATGACACCATCCTTCTGGAATTCCGGAGAGGAAGCTGGAGAAGTTGCAAAAGAGGGGGAAGACATGGGATCGTAAATCAAGATGGGAGCCTAAACCAACTGAGGAAGTTCTCCAGATCTAAGCTCCTTTTCCACTTGTCGGGACATCTGGAAAGAGTCTTTTTTACTAAAGTTCATGAAGTTTTGACCTTCCTAAAAATCACACAGACTCACCAATCCTGGGGATGCGTGGTGTTGACATATAGCATGAATTGTTTGTTCAACTCTGCAAAAGCAGCCAATCGCATTGACTTTTCTAAAATAGTATTATTATCTGTAGAGAATGGGAGGAATGTGTTTTGTCCTTTTGACTTACCCTCCTACAGCCTTCTCCCCTCCTTACCTTCCTGCGGCTGTTGGTCTAGCTGTTATTTGGTGTTTTCATAGAGCATGTTTTAGTTTTTTTGCATTACGAAACTTAGCTCTTTTAATTGCCTTGCTTCTCCTGGTGAACATTATGCAACAAAGATCTATATCTGCAGAGACAGAGAGGCTAAGCAGCCATTTTCTTGATTTCAAAGCTTTATCCATCCTAGGGGACTTGATTGGAGGTAGTAAAGTGTTTTTCTCCTGGACATTCAGGCTGGACCATCTGTCTGTTGAAATTTAGGGGGACATTTGGGGTAATGGTAGCTTATGTGCATACAGCTTCACATAAGGAAAAGACTTTGAAAAAAAACAAAACAAGAAGCCGCGAAGGAAAAGTTAAACTTGTTGGGGGTGCCAGGTCCAAAAAATACTAAAACCCAGCACTGTCCTCAACACAGAAAAGCTGAATAGGCCCATATGAAACAATACTTTTTTTCATTAACATTATACCAATAAACCCCCCGAATGAGAAAGCACAGAAAGGGAAAAACTATTTCAAGGAGCCCCAAATCCTCCAAGCATTGAGTCTGCCAGTGTTCTATTCAACTTCCCTCTCTCAAATGCTCCATGAAATGACTCTAACACAGCGCTCTCCTCTGCTTAGCCCCACTTAGCCATGACCCCCCCACTACCCCAGACCTGGATCTGATGTCTCCTGTAGCTGGACACTGAGCTGTCTGATACTGCCAGGTTCCCAAGTCAGCCTCCAAAAGGATGAGATCTCCGTTGTGTCCTGGAGAATCTCCGATCTGAAAGGAATATGAGTCAAATAAATATAATGCATTTAGTTTTATGAAGGCCATAACCCTCCCTAGCCTAGTTATGGAGGAGTGGGACTGACTCAGAGCCACTAAGAGTTACAACCATTCAGCTCAAATGATGTCAGCTCTCTGCTGAGGAAGAGAGCATTACTTCCTGGTTATCATCCAGAAGTACTTCATTTCATTTTTCTCTCCATTTCTGGTGTGAGCAGATCTTTGAGTTGACTCCCTAAAGCCAGCAGACTGGATGTCTTCCATGAACTGAAGATAGGCTGTATCAATACTGTTTTGGCAATTATGAATGGAGAGTGGTCAAGTCGGACGGTTTCCAGACGATTCCAGGAGTCTCAGAAACACTCACACCATGTTAAGTCTGATTCTGATTTTAATAATAATAATACTAATAAATTCTATTTATAATGCCCCCAAAGTGCTACATTTGTAGGGAGTTAAAAACATTTTCCAGAATATAATAAAAACAACTAGCAATAATAACACACCATAAACTAAAATTAAAACAATGACTGTTTAGAAGGCCTCAAAATAAGAGTGTCTTTAGGCTCTTCTTAAAAACAAATGTTATCAGACCCATGTGTCAGCATGTACACAGTCTCCAGTTGTTACTAAGAAGACAAAGTAGCTAGTCACATGCGCTACATGCCGTCTAGAATCTAAAATTAACAACACTGTAGATGAAGTCTCTGACTTTTTACAACTTAACAAACAATATTTGATAACCTCCTACCTGAAAAGCAATTTTACTGAATTTAATTTCAGACATTTATGAATATTTTTTTTCCTAACTCCTAATTTCCACCAACTGCGGTTGCGGAACGTCGTTGGATCCGCTTCTGAGCGTACACATGTTCCACCGAAACAAGTTCCTTCCTGAGGTTGTTTAGCAGGGGCACCGTGGTTCTGTCTGGCGCCGTCCAAGACGATTGTGATTGGTTTAAAGAAATGCCAATAAACCAGAGCAGGTTTTTCCCCCGTCCCAGAATGCTGTGTGGCCTAACCAGACCCTCTAGCCAGGCTATTCTTCTTCTGACTGATGTTCAGTCTAAGATACTAACTAAGTTGCTGCTGTGTAAACTCAGTTTGGGGCTTGCTTGTGTCTGTGTGGGTGATTGACAGCTCCAGCTCTCCCTGGTCCCCCTGCTCTGAGGACCTGTTGATCCAATGTGCTGTGGCTCCAGGCAGGGTGGCCCGAGTCTGAACTAGTGCTGCTCTGTTGCGCTTTACCTCTACTCTCCCTCCGTTTCTCGTCCTCATTTTCACCGTCCAGTAATGGGCAGAAAAATATTGCAAAAAAGGAAATGACCTTAGGGTCCAGGCCGGAGTTTTATTGGACAGAGACAAGTGTAGGGTATACGATGGGACCAGATGCTGTGTGATCAGACGCCAGAGGAGATGAGCTGGACGAAGGGGACAGTAGCACCACCTGTGGAGGGAGGCGTTGCCGTTGGTGACCATCTGGTACAGGTACTAAAAGTAATGATCACATGCACATGCTGTGTTAGTGTGTGTGTGAGAGCAAGAAAAAGATTGATTGTTTTTCTGGTTTGTAGATGACATCAACGTGCCACCGCTGGCTGGCGTTAATCTATTTTTGAAAAAGGGTTTATTAATAAACAGTCCAACTTTGAGACCAAATGGGTTGACAGCGTGTAGGAGTGTAGATTCGATCAGAGAGAGCATGCAAATGTGTTTGAGGGAAATGAATGAATATATTGAGACATTTATGTGTGTGTGTCTGTGAGTGTACTGCACAATAGTCCACTTAAATACTTCTGAGTTTGCACACATCAAAATATTTCCTCTCTTCATCCCACCTGGTGATTTGAGGTGCTGATATAAAGGGACTGCTTCATGATTCATCATTCATTTTTTTTCTATGCTTTTATTCATCTTTAGCAAGTCTTTATTTCCAGTTGAGGGGTGACCAGACAGGGGATCGTCTTTATCCTTTTTCTGTGTGTAATGTCAGAAGCCGCAGTGCGACACTGCCGGTGAGCTTCCTTTCAAGTTCACGTTCCTTTTTTGGAGCCTGTTCATTCACCACAATAGACTTGTGGATCAACCCCAAGCAGAGTGTGATTAATGCTGAGCCCCTGGACCAGGTGTCATCCTCTCTCTTTGTCTCATCAGTCATCTGACCCTACTGGATGTTAATTACTTCTTACGTCTCTACTGTGACCCGTCAGATGGTCCATTTTTGTCTCAGGCGTCACACGGAAACCCAATCATAGCCTGAGCAAACCCGGTTCTGCTTCCTTTTGTGCTGTTGACAATGAGATGCGTAGATGTAGCGCAGGGCGGACCGGGAGTGAGTTCTGTGATGGTGCTAGTAGAGATGAAGATTAATGACAGCGTCAGGCCTGTGTCTCCTGTTTAATAATGCTTATTCATCACTGTCTCCGCACGCCATCGGCCCTGCACTCAGCCAACACACACACACACACAAACACACACTTCATAACCAAAATGACAGATTATTTTTTCAACTGCTTATTTGCCACCTACAGTTTATGCAAGTGTGTGTGTGTGTGTGTGTTTGAGCCAACTGACATGTAAAGTCCCCGACTGTGTGTGCTCCTCAAAGTATTTCCTCACGTCGCCGTGATTTGAGTAGATTTGCATACAGATCCACAAATCAATACCATCGCCGGGACTTGTGGAGCATGTGTAAACATCTTTTGTGATATGAAAGCGTGGTGCACAAGCACATGGCTCGCAGAAGAGATGAAAGGAGGCTAGAACTGAAGAGAAAGAATGGAATGGGGAAAAAATAAGGGACCTCTGGCCCTCTACTGCTGTACGAATGAAAGCCATTTTGTCTTCAGTGTGACTGCTCTCCTCCTTTCCCTCTCGCTGTGTATGTGTGTGTGCATGTGTGCGTGTGTGTGTGTGTGTGTATTGCTCTCTTTCTCCGTTGGCTTCCACTTTTCTCGCACAGACATTTCTCTTCCTAATGGAAAATAAAGACTGGAGAGTGGCCAAGATAGAGGCTCAGAATGAAAAACATGGAGTCAGTGACCTGAGGCCAAACCCTGTCCATCTGGGCCCCAAAGCCTGAATCAACCCAGCACTTCTCCTCCTCTGCCATTGATATAGATGTTAAAAAGATGTTGGGGAAAGGGGTAGTTTTTTTTTTTTCTAAATGTAAGACAAATCAACTCCTCGTCCATATCTGACAGGAACTTTCCATTGTGCCTCTGCGTCTCTTCAGTTCTCTGATGGGATTGGTTCTTGCTGTGTTATCTGTGAAAAAGTAGCTTTTATCAGTTTACCCAAAGTTTGTGCTACTGTTGGAAGATAGGCGCTGGATAAAATGACTGTGGAGCAACTGAGATTTCAATCAGTGAAAGGGCTCAGTGTTGTAAAAATGTTGCTGCAGGATCAATTCTAAGTAGCCACAGCAAATCTGCATGCTTATCTTGAAGTAAGTATACCTAAGGATGGGTTCTTTTTAAGTATAGTCTTTTGCAAAGAATCAGTTTTTTTTGCAGTCACAAGGGGGAGGGGGAGGGGGAGGGGGAGGGGGTTTCTGATAATTTCCTCTTGATTGAGGCAGCTTTATGTGCAGAAATCTTGACCTGTTTGGATTTAACTCCCAGTTTCTTCATATTCTCCGCTATCCTCCTTTAAATCTCTGTCCGCCCAGCCTCCGGTATTTAGCTCGGCCACCATACCATCATTGTCCAGATTTGGCCACCGCTCGCGGCATGTAATGGCTGAGAGGGTTAGCCTGCGCTTAGCCCACACATCCGGCTTATCTCAGACTGCAGGGACCCGATGAAACAAAAGGCTGAATACGGGATTTGGCGCTAGGAAGGCTGTGGCTAACAGTTCTCTGTCTAGCATACACGCTTTTCCTGATAGCTTATTCAATCCCATACTGCGTGCGGGCTTTGGGTCCTTGTGTGGCTCCACAGATAGAAATGGTCCCAAACTATGTAGTCTGGTTTGCAACTTTGAGCAAAAGAGTTATATTAAGCCTTTTTCTCCCACTGGGGTTAGACAGGGCTAAAATGGATGCATTAGAACAAAACCATTTGGAAAGTATGCCTAATTTACTGTAAAATTTTAAAAGCTACATCTCCCTGTCTTAAGTGAAAATGCTTATAAAAGGATTTTGTTACGTAGGATATAGTCTCACGTTGCCAGCTCTGTCTCCACAGTGCTGTGGAGTTAGGTCTGGCTACACAGAAATTCATTCTGGGATAGGAGAAAAACATTCTGGCTTATTTGCATTTCTTTAAACCAATCACTCAATCAGCGACTAGGCCTGCAAGGTTAGGGGGGAAAATCGGAATCTCGAAGTTTAGCTTAGAATTGATATCACAATTCCCTGCCACGATTTTTTTTTCTCACTGAGTGTGATGTTTATTGCACACATTAACCATGACAAAAAAAAGTAGCATATTACATATCACCACAAGCCTTTAACCTCAGATGAAGAGAAGGGAGAGCATCACAGCGCTCGGGATACAGTCTGTTTAAAACTCACACAAGACAGTAGCAGTGTCTGTGTCTGTGATGCAGTCGGCCCGTGGAAATAACTAAGAACCAACGTCATAAAAAGAGAGAAAATCAAAGTTTAAGATCACGATTTTATAACAATTAATCGTGCAAGCTCTGGAAGGATCTTCAAGTTAACTGTTGATCTCTTACTAGTGCATCCCCGTGTGTACGTCATCCTCAACAATCCCACCAATCGGCCCCTAAACGTCCCCGTTAGAGAGGAAACGCTCTAAACATCTTCTTTGTAAGTCTTTACAATCATTCCCCAAAAGAACCAAGCAGGCCTGCCTCGTTCCCCCTCATGTTCTCCAAAACATGCCATTTTCAGTGTTCTGCTCCCATTTATACAAGTCGACTCTAAAGGTTTCTGTTGGATATCTGAATGCTTTTTAATATAGCGTTATTTTCCTCCTTTTTTTGAATTCCAATACCCATCCCCAGCCTCGCAAAGTGCTGAATTTATGAGATACTCACAATCACCAAAGAAGGGAATTCTGCACAGTAGATTGAACCACCAAAACAATTTTGGAAACATTATCTTAAGTTACAAAAGTTCTTGTGCGTGTTGCTTTGATATTGTTTGTGGCGTTCGACCAGAACGAGTTCCTTCCCGAGACTATTTAGCAGAGCCACCATCGCTGCGTCTGGAGCTCAGCGCTGCCCGAGACCATGGGGATTGGTTTAAATAAAATGCAAACAATCAAGAACGTTTCGTTCTCCTATCCCAGAATGCATCTGTGGTGTAGCCAGACCTTACTCCACAGAGCTTTGGAGATAGTTCTGGCAATGCAAGACTGAATGCAAACGATGAAGGCTAGTTTTCCCGTTGTGTAAAATGAGCGATGAGAAGAACACAACAAGAGTCTGGGCTCTAGAAATATAAATCCTGATCCGCCACAAGAGAAACGGACAAACTTGGTTTTTGCTCCACAGCCTCATTACTCATTCTGATTCAAATAAATGTATTTTAAATGTGCGCAGACTCCCTTCTCATGGGCTCTTTCAGCTGAAAACTGCACCGATTGTGACTTTGTTTTTTCCTCTGACCTTTCTGGAAGCTCTCTACTGACACGGAGCTCATACCGTGCTGCGTATGGATCTACTTCAGCGTGGGAATGTTTGGCGGTACATTGACATTTAACCTTTCCCTACATCTGCTCTGGTCCATCGGCTGCCAAATCTGCTGATATCATTGATTTTTGTGTCATACGCAAGCTCGGTGAGTTCACCTCTGGTCACTTAGACGGTCCTGTCAAAACATCTCATTTAGCACTTTCTCTTGACATGCAAAGTGGCTCCTGAACTTTGTGCCTTTCTGTTCTTCCTAAAGTTGCCTACTATGCTGCTAGGATTATCTCTAAAGGTAAAGTGAAGAGGATACGGTTGTGCTTGCTGTGTCGGCTGATGAAGGAAGCTGCTCAAAACAAACTTGGTATGCTCAGGATGCCGTAACTCATGGAATGGCTTATATAGGCTACAGTACTTGTACAGTATGTCTATATGTGTCTGTGTGCTGAATTGTTGACTTCTGATTTATGAATTAAATATCTACACTACATTTTCAGTCAGTTTGACACAGAACACATTTCTTTAGGCAGCTGTGGAGCAGATGGAAAAAGTTGATGGGTTTTATTTCCTGCAGGTTGATGGGTTGTAATAGCCTGTAGCTATTAACATTTGTGGCAAATTGACTCGTTCACATAGCATTCCCTATGTACAACTCAGAGGAAAAACGCTAATGTTGATTTCAAGTTACCCAGCGGTGGGTTGCCCGAGATTCTAATGTCTGCCTCAAGTGACAACACATTCTCAGTCCCATCTCGTAAAATATGGACACTTGGTCAGATGCCTTTGTCGTTGTTATTGATGCTAAAAGTCTCCTTCAGAGTCAAACAAAATGCTTTACCTTGATGCGCTTGGTCGGGACTATTGCCGTCCCTTTTGACGTGCTTGGTCAGGACACAGCGGGACTATTGGCGGGACTATTGGGGTCCCTTTTGACGTGCTTGGTCAGGACACAGCGGGACTATTGGCGGGACTATTGGGGTCCCTTTTGACGTGCTTGGTTGGGAATATTGGCGTCCCTTTTGACATGCTTGATCAGGACTATTGGCGGGACTATTGGCGTCCCTTTTGACGTGCTTGGTCGGGACTATTGGCGTCCCTTTTGACATGCTTGGTCAGGACTATTGGCGGGACTATTGGCGTCCCTTTTGACATGCTTGTCAAAAATAAGGTGGTAAAAGTCCATGCTTGCATCGTCAGTAGACTTGACTGCTTTAACTGGGTCTTTACCGGTCTCCTAAAAAATCAATCGGACAGCTGCAGCGGATTCAGAACGCTGGTGCTCGAGTCCTCACTAAAACCGAGAGACTGGATCACATCACTCCACTCCTCACTAAGACCCAGAGAATGGATCACATCACTCCAGTCCTCAGTGAGACCAAAAGACTGGATCACATCACTCCAGTTCTGAAGTCCTTACACTGGCTTCCTGTGCCTCAAATAGTAGATTTCAAAATACTTCTGCTGGTTTAGGGCCCAAATACCTTTCGGATATGCTTGTGAACTATGAACCCCCCCCCCCCCTCCTCCAGACCCTCAGGTTATCTGGGACAGGTCTGCTTTCTGGCCCCAGAATCAGAACCAAAAAGGGGCAAGCAGCGTTCAGTTTCTATGCTCCAAATATCTAAGGGTGGGAATCACCAGAGGCCTCACAAAACGATATCATCACACTACTAATGTCACGATACGATATTATTGCAATTTTAAACATATTGCAACACTTTGTGATATATTGCAATTTCATTATTTTATCATTTATTCACAATTTCAAATGACGGGAATGATTTGTTTTTAATTTCATTCATTGTTTTAAATTTTTCTATTCATTATTTTAAATTTTGTATTCATTTCTAACTGAGTTTTAATGTTTTATGTAAAGCACTTTGCGTTGCACTGCCGCTGAGATGTGCTATATGAATAAAAGTGCCTTGCCTTTCTGCCCTGTGTCCTGCCGGCTCTTCTTTCTATTAAATGCTACGATGGGAGTCACAAGCTACTCAATCATTTCCTTCCTCTTTGATCAAAGCTGGTGGGGAAAAAAGAGCCCTTATTGTGCTGGGACTCCGGGGTGAAGAGGCTGGACCCTCGGGGGTAAGCTGCTAGCTCACACAGATATTACATCATGTTTATCGAGGAGGGGGTACAGACTCATTCCCGGCCATATGTGCCAGTGTCCTGCAGGATGACTTTGATCTTGACTACCTACTGGCCTGCTGCCTCCCCAGGGTCAGATACAAGTGAAGGTCATAACTTCTCCCAGATTAAAGCTGCTAAACCCCCTTCACTACTGGCTGCCCTTTGACCTTTGACCTGTCCCATGAGGGCTGAAAATAAAAAAATAAAACCCCTGTTAACCATGGTTGTGAAGGGGCCAGCAGCTGCAGGGGCTTTGAAGCAAAGGGTGATAAGAAAGTATCAAGTCAGTGTGAGACCTGTTTCTGTTTTTATCCGTCTCTTTCCACTTCTCTGTGGCCATTTCTCGCTGTCAAGGTGATGTTGCCGGGCAACGGGCAAAAGGAAATAGAATTCGGCATGGCAAGGTCAAGACTGAATGCCTCACATCTCTCTCTTTCTCTCATGCGTGCACACACGCACACACACACACACACACACAAACACACACACACACACACACACACACACACACACACACACACACACTCGACAACGCAGCCCCGGCAGCGAACCTTGAGCTAGCTGAAAATCCCCTCAAATCCTCCTTGACTTTTTATTTTCATCTGATTCCGAGCATCCCGAGTCTTTGGCCTGCCTTAATCTGTCTCAGACACGGCGTGTCTCGAGCCACGAGTAATAAAGCTGGGGGGGGGGG
>NC_048418.1:25035572-25068607 GCF_013103735.1 Etheostoma cragini | reverse complement strand
GGGGGGGGGGGGGTGTATATGGTGTACACAGGGATTGGCTAACACCTTTTACATTCATCACGATTGCACTTTTTAACCCTTGTGATGTCTCCCGTAGACCATGCAACGTTTAGTTATTCTGGACTTAAAACCTCCAGATGCTTTTAACCCTTTTCCCAATGTTCTGTCACTTTTTACAATGTCTGTCGATTTTTTTCAGTATTTTTTGGGACGTTTTTGTTGTTTTCCCCTATATTTCTGTCACTTTTTTAAGTGTTCTTACATATACTTATTCTTCAAATGCTATATAACCCAAATTCAATGAATCAGTTATTTAACTTGTGAAGAGTGTCGTATTATTGTAGAGTCAGTTATTATTGTGTCAGGTACAGTACAAGGTAAATAATGATTTAGATAAATCTAAGTATAGCATTGTCTCTGTATCGAAGATACCCAATATTAAAAGACTAAAAAACTTGATCCCTAGTTCTAATGCATTTGGACACTGCAATGCATGCGTTGTGCAGTTTTTGTGCCGTCCTTGTGAATTGTTACATTCTATCTTTATTAATTCCCTTTGTTGCCTGCTGTTGGTCCCACTTTGGGTTTCATACTTCACTCTTTTTGTCATTTTTGTAAATTTAGGTCTACATACTGTAAACATGAAATACGTCGTGTAGCTTGAACATCAAATGTGCAGAAGTAACCATTGGCAGCAGATGTTCAAGTGTCACTAAATCTTCTTCCACATCAGGTCTGGCTGAAACATGAACACCCTGCAAGTCGAAACTCTATCCAGATAGCGACATCCTGTAGCTTTCCTGGTACAGTTCATTGTTTCCAGTACAGGTGGATACTGTAGACAAGATGGGCATGCTCCTCTCATCAGCCAGTCATACTGTACATGTGACCGGCACGCGGAATTGTGGTAGAAAAAGTACACTCTTATGGTATATACATTATTATATATTGTTTTGTTAAGTTTAGTGGGCACTTTCACTATTACACTACAATTTTGACCTGGAAGGACAAGAGCAAGGTTAAGGACCCCGCCCGAGACGTAATTTACTGTTATTTATCCGTCATTTAAAACAGAAAGGCAATACATACACATGATTGTGTTGGTGTGTTGGTGAGGACTACTCTGCAGATTGTGTATGTGAGAACACAAATGAACAGAGCGTGACGTCACGGCCAAAGGGTCTATTGCATCACCCCAAAACATCTGCTTTGCTTTATATATCATACCAAATATATCATATCGTACCTTGGGCAAACCACGCAGCAGCTAGTTCACAATGTAGAGTGGTGATTTCAGTGTCTGTGCTAACAGCTGCACTTTCTATAGGTGGTTTAGAAACATGGGAAGCAATCCAGTGTTGTGGACACTGGATGCATCCCTGTAGCTGCAAAACACCTGTTATCTTTTGATGTGACACCTGAAAGTGATCCAGAGAAATGCAGGCAAACCCCATTCCAGATAGGCGTGAGCTCGGAGCAGCTAGTCCTTTGCTAGTACACAAAAAAGACCTCCAGCCATTCCCATTTCATTCTCTAATCATCCAGAGGAAGTTGCTGCGAGTGGTCAGATAGGGAGTTCAATTTTGCGAAAAAGACAGACATAAACAAACACGCACAGCCATTGATGAAAAATGGATCTGTGACATTTCAGCCTTCACAAGCCGACTCTTTCAACTTAATGTTGTGATTTTCTTTTTCTCCGGCAGGTATTTAATTTGTTAGGCAGGTATACAGGGAGAGGAGCGGAGGGGGAGCAGGGAGGCCTCATGGGCATCAGGCAGGAGGGTAAACAAGCTTCAAAGCCCCAGCAGAAGCCTCCGTTTGACCCGAGGTGAAGCATGACTCATTAGTTATATGCCAGGCAACATCTGGAGCAATCACACCCAACACCATGGGCCGGATCCCTCTCAACCCCACACGCAAGGGTGACGGGCTAACAGGGTCTACTAAATGGATAAATGGATAGAAAACACATCCAAAAAACATTAACTGAGAGGCAGTTGATGAAAATAGAGATAACTGATTGATACATTCAATTTCAACAACTTTTCTGATGTTTAAACCGTCCTAGCTCACACTTGTCAGGAGGTAGAATCAGGTGGCACAACAAAATACAACATCTCTATTTTTCATCCTGCTTACTAGATTTGACTTTATTGAAGAAGGTTACATGGCCATCCCTTGCTGATATGTGCAACTAAAAGAACTCCTCCCGCAAGATGAAAACACAGCATTTCTCCAAATTCATTTTTCACATTTTAAATAAGATTTGAGTCTGGAGCGATACGAAACACTTCAGTTTTATTGGGGACGTTTGCTTCCTCCGTGCTCCACATATATCAGATAAACCTGTGGTCGTACAGTGAACCACAGGCACAGGAATTCATCAACCCGTTCTCTTATCTTCAGAGGAAATCATTGATTTATTACAGATGGAGAATACTGTCCTTGTCAGAGCGCGCTAACTCGTCCTCCTATCTCTTTGATCATGTAATGACAAAATACAGTGATGAAAACCTCAAAAGGTGTTGTCGCGTGTCCGCCTTCTGCCAGAGACCTCATGACTGAGACCATCATTTCATCGGCGGCTTCTCTTGGTCGTCAGATGATGGATGACCGGGTGGCAGATGTTTCAGGAAGTGGTCCATTGATAACAGTCCCAGAGGAGCCCCCTGATTGGAGTTCATCATCCCTCCCCCTCTCCCACCAGCCCATCCATTACTGGCTGAAATTGGAAACTGCCCTTGAGTGTCAGTGATCAAGTGTTGATGGAATAGGTGCTGATAAGATGCACTGATTGAAGAGCTGCGCGGTATCTTAAGAAGGCGCACAGATGTACACAGTTTAGATTTGGGGGGTGTTTGGCCGATGCTCCTCGTCAGAGCAGTAGAAGTGGAGTATCCTGATGTGGTGCAGTGTGTTTCCAGTGACATAGAAAACAACATGTGTGAGTGTTTGATGGATTGGTTCAGCGTCAGTGTGATGCTGTGGTTGTACCAGACTCTCAAAGGCAAAGCTCTTAATTTAGCAACCAATGTATATTCCAACACACATCTATGGTGTGGTCAGGAGTTTCCAAGTAATGAGCGAAAAATAGAAGATCCCATTCAAGCTGCCAAAGTGATGAACTTCTATAATTTCCCATTTTTTGGGATCAATAAATATCTATCTATCGATCTAGCTGGGCTCCACTGGAGGTCCAAGGGCTTTGAGTAGAGCCTCGGCCTCCACTAACTGAAAGGAGTCATTTGAGATATTTTGGACATGTGAGTATGCAACCGGTACTCATTCCCAACTCGTAATAAAGTGCTTGGTCAGGTGCTCTCAGCATCAGATACCTGCGCTTAGATCTCCCTTCAGCATCTGGGTGGAAAGCAGCTCAACCGCGGCGCTGTAAGATGACGTAGTATTAAGAGTGGTATTAAAGACCTGCGTAGGACTTGCTTGTGTGTTTGTCTGTGTGTGTGTGTGTGTGTGTGTGTGTGTGTGTGTGTGTGTGTGTGTGTGTGTGTGTGTGTGTGTGTGTGTGTGTGTGTGTGTGTGTGTGTGTGTGTGTGTGTGTGTGTGTGTGTGCGCTGCTGGCTGCTTGCTTGTTTGCGTGGCGCAGCTCCCGTGACGACAAAACATCAAATCACAAGAGGGAGGAGCAAAGTATGTGTGTTGTGATTTGATGTTGGACGTGACTCAGCGGCGCCACGCAAACAAGCAAGCAGCCCGGGCCCGGCAGCGGCCAGCAGCACACACAATACAAAAAGAAATCGGAATTTCATCGGAACAAAACCATTTGGGAGCTACAGTCTGCCTACTAGGGTGATGAGATGGAGTAGAGATGTGAGATTGAGTTGTCCATTTCAGCTTGTGACCCTTTTTAGCAGAGCGATGTCTACCACTCGTCACAGATATGTATTTGAGCTGCGTATCTTGTGACCCCAAAGGTGTAGTCTATGTGATATGCAGGTATTCGCAATATACCCACTAAGAAAGCTCCAGGATTTCCATATACCCACTTAAAAATGTGCAATGACATGCAACAGTATACTTTCCATTATGGGTCTAATATATACTTTGAATTGCCTTCTGTTTTTTTTCTTTTGCATAGGCTAAACAAAGGTATTTCCAACGTGCGTTGGTGCATTTAATCAGAATGAAGGAAATTGACGCTCAAAATTTCCCTGGGGGAGGGGACCCAGACGTCCCATTTTACTATGTCCATTATGGTCCATATATTTATATAGTACAGTATACCCACTAAAATACATGAAACACCACTGCTTGGGGGTGATCCTAGCAAACCTCTGATCTAATGCAAAAACCATGCAAACCATTGTAAAGCATATCGTTTTGTTGTGAGGTTTTTGTCAGAGAGGTGCTGATTTAACTATGAAGTCATTTTTGAAGCCGTAGGTCGTGGTGACGCATTGTCCACATTCATTTCTGCTAGTGGGCTGATGGTACAGCACCGTCCACGCTGTGAGATGTAACCTGTTTGGCATCGGGTACAAAAGCACTACACACTGAAGTGTTATCACAGAAATACGTCATGAAAAAAAGAAACACAAAGAAACTCGTCCAGTTTAGAAGAGTCCTGCCAGGTGGATAGTGTTTGTCTTTCTAAGCACAAAGAGATCTGGCCTTGGTGTGCTGCTGCTGTTCCTATTTTCAGCCGCAGTGATACGCTCCGGAGCCTGTCGGCAGGGTGCAAAAAGCATCCAGCTCTGAAGGATTTGAGAAACAAGTGCAATCGTCCTGAATTTAAATGGGTTCAGGGCCCAGCGTACAGATGGCTGCGCACACAGCCAGATCCGGCGTTCAATAGTTCAGAACCCGTTCTACGCTGTCTCTAATCGCACCCTCTCTTTTTTTCATTGTGGTCTTTTGCAGCCTCTTTATCACTCTGCTTCTTCACGCACCTCTTAAACACACATCTAGAAGCACACACTGTTTTTTTTCCTCTAATTTCCTTATTTTGCGGTCTCTTTCACCCTCACCCAGCGTTGCTTTCCCTTTCACCGTCTAACATCCCCCCTTTTAGCTCTCCCCCTACCTATTTCCCAGCACCGAGGAACGAGATAAAGAAATAGTTTTTCTTTCACCGCCAATCAGGTCAGCACAATTACACAAACACACCTCTGTTTTTTGTGTCTCTCTAACATGCCCTCTCTCTTTGTGTCTCTCTAACATGCCCACTTTTTTCTTCCCGTCCTCCTTTTCCAAGTTTCCACACTCTGAAAGACGGGATAAAGAAATCACTATTCAGGGAAGGTGCAATGGCACAAAGCAGCGAGCGTACATCTCGATCTCTACCTCTATCCATCGTTTTCCCCGCCTGTCACCCTCAGCCTTCTGTTTGTTCTTCTTTCTCAAACACACACACACAAGCCTGCATGCCTCTAATAATTATTTTCTTTGCTTCTCATTGTGGCACAAAACTTAAACTGTGGAGATAAACCAGTCCAGACTCTCACATTTCGCCTAACAAAGTCTGACAAAATGAGGGAATGCACCAAAAATACCAGATTTAGACCCTTGTGAACCAGTGAAGGCTTCCAGACATCTCAGATCTCGGATTGGATGTAACAGGCCACCCGGGGAACCAGATGCTGGGAAATATAATGTACTCAGGAAGGACAAATCCACAATTCCACTGAAGGGTTTTCAAGTCCATGTCATGCTTGCTGGTCTTAGTTTGTGTCACATTGATGTCTCCTGAACTAGCATGAATCTGGTACTTAACGGTCTCTTGGCTCATGTATCTTGCCTAGTCCAAAATAACTTGACTCTGTGTTTTTGATGTTGATGTTTTTATTTTCACAGTTAAAATCTTTTCATCAGAAGTATTCGTGATGGCCCATACATTGTTTGCTTCTTGTTTTCTGGCAGGAAGGAGCAGACATTTAATCCAAACAAGTTAATTAGCGGGGAGATGGCGTTGGCGCAGAACGAGGCTAATGAAATAAACACTATCCTAAAAGAAGAGATTAGCAATTAAGCTATTGGAGCACAGAGTCATTTATGTTCCTTTGTGCTGTCTCTTAATGTGGCACGGTAATGAATACTGCTCCAGCCTTTATCTGTGTGTGTGTGTGTGTGTGTGTGTGTGTGTGTGTGTGTGTGTGTGTGCTGTTGGGTAATAATAACCCACTGTTTACTGAATGACCGTATGGCCATCTTTTGTCTAACAGCTGCCATCTTGACACTCGGTGTCCAAACTATCCTACACTTCCTGCATGTGAGACGATGTGTTTACGTTAGACGGAGAGAGTTATGGATCATCTTATTGAGTTTGTTGTCCCACTCAGTACACGGCTGGGAAATGGGTCTGATTTAAATAAATGGAAGTTGAATGGTGGTGTGTGCCTGTGTTTATTTGACTGATTAAAGGCAGAAAATGTATGTGTGTGTCTGTCGGTGTGTGTGTATACAGTATATTGCCTTTGCACACACACACACACACATTTATGTTTGTGTCTGTGTGTGCCTCTCTTTGTGTGAAACTGAAATGCCTGTAAATGCACTGTGTACTGTAAATACAAACCTTTGCGAGACAAAGATCAAGTGTTCTGGATCCTCCATGTGTCCTGCACCTGATTGGGTGTACAGTCATTTACACACACACACACACACAAACACAAAACACATACTTCCCTCTGCGTGTGTGTGCATGAGAGAGAGAGAGAGTGTGATCCATCTGGTCTGCTCTAGTCTTTTTTCCTCCAGCGGCTGATGAATGGAGAGCAGAGGGCTCTGTGGTGACCAGGACACATGGCGACTCCCCCTCGACTTCATCAGCCACAACACTGTTCCGTCCACACATCTATCTATCTATCTATCTGTCCAGCAGCGGCCAGGGAAGTCATTACCCCTGCAGGGCCTCTGGGTTCCTGAACACCACTGACCAATGACAGAGAAAGAAAGAGATAGAGAGAGGTTATGTGTGCTTTGTCTGGAATTTAAAAGAACAAGCTTTGCATCTATAACCATATCTCTCTTGTAAATTGCGATACGTTCTTCTTGTTTTAATGGAATAAAAATGCAAACTAAATTCCTTTCAAGTTGATGTCAAAGACTGGTGTTTACATCGTGTTGAGAGTTTTTAAGCGCCTTGTAGAGTTTTCTTTATAAACTAAAAAAAGTTCTGGTGACAGTGAGTGTATCCTTGAGGGCCAACAAATGTGTTGAATGCTTTACCTTTCTCATGAAACGTTCCCATTTGTATTTCTAATCCAGCTTTGTGTACATGCACGTTTACTTGCTAGCAGCTTCTTCTTCCCAGGCTTTGCTTGTGTGTTGCAGCATATCTTGGCGTGGCGCCACCTGTTGTTGAGCCGAATAGCGTGAAACCCTTGGAAGTAATGTGTGTGGGGTCTGCATGCGCTTACACGTGCGCTTGCACTGGCTGTCTCTATGTGCTTATCCAATTTTCAGTATCTCAGTATTTTTGCCTGTGTGTGAGTCCATGTCTGAATTCATGCTGTGTTTGCACATACAGTATATATATAGTGGGTGCTTGGGTGCTCTACCTGCTTATCTGAGGGTTCTGGGCATGTTGCATTTTTAAGGGCCAATCTAGTTTAAAAAGACCCTCAGATTTAAAATAACATGAGTGTAAATGTGCAGCTAATCATCTAAATTTCTCCCATAAATCATAGACCAATCTGTTTGCATTACTGCAGATTGCCGACACTGTTTGTCGGTCTGAACATCGCTGCGTGTGTATTTCATTATGAAGCTATGGCTTCATGTTGCATGTGTATAACATAACCGTGTCCACGTCTACCCATTCAAGATGTTTACTTGTGTGTGTGTGTGTGAGTATTCAGGTGTATGTGGACATACGAGACAGATGCCCCAGCAGAAGTCATCTCTCATGTCCCCGTCCTAAACAATGGCCTATTGTGGCACACTGGCAGGCTGACAGATTCAATATAGCCGCCGCAATAGAAAGCAGATTAAGTCAGTGCATCTTTGCTTACAGCTTCTTTTAGACGCCATTAATTGCTTTCTTCATTGGCAGCCATTCTTCAGCTTGAGGGAAAGAGCTTTGAGAAAAATGAGCACGTTAGCGAGAATGGATATCACCCCTGCAGAAGCGGGGACTGAACTCATTTACTGTCAGTCTATAAGGAACTTGTATTGTTTGGGCTTTGTTTTCTACTCAATGGTAAAATAATAAAGTGATAAAGTACCACCTTATAATAAGACACTCATCACAACTCATTTTGTAATAATAAAGTGATGGAGCATGAAAAGCACAGACATAAGTGCAGGTGAGACAAAATTGAAAACAAGCCCATCAAGATGGCCGTGCTCTTTGTCGGGAGAAAGAACAAATCCAATAGACATCAAGGACGAAGCCACACTTTAATGCATCTGGCACATTCTAAATATGTTTTAGCGCCCGGCCTTCTTTGTGAAATTACATTAAGATGGCAGTTTGAGATGGGGATGTTGACATTATACATGCTCCATGTCTTTAGCAATAAAACCCGCTTTATTTATATATTCCCCTAAGGATGTAATTATACTTCTCCGTCTTCAAAACAAAAAAAGAGCAACTCGGGGGAGAGATTGAATGGCCTCTACTCACAAGTAATTTTGCATCACTTGACTTGCTTGGTGCTGTGAGGGTTTTAGGCTGTAGGCCCCTTTGTGATCCCTTCGCTCTGGGATTCAGTGTCTGTCCCGGCAAACATCGTCAACTCCAGAACACGACGGCGCACAGGGACTATAGCCCGGTCTGACTTTGGGCCATAGCATGCCAAAGTTCCTCCATTGACATGAAATTTGAGTGTTTATAATGCGTTCCAGACACAGTGGTTCAGTTATGACTTCAATTCACACTTTGAGACTTGGTAGCATTCAGGCAAAGTCACCACAAACCCTTTTAGCTAGCATTAGCTAGCTAGCAGCTACCTACTGCTGACGTTAGCTAGCACTAGTTGATAAAAGTGATTTCTAGATATTTGGGGCTTCAATTTAATAAACCTAAGCTGTAGTAGTACACAATGTATGTGTATTGTTTTAATTACAATGTGAGGAATTACTTTATTGTTGCCTATCTATGTCTATTTATTTCTATTTCTCTCTGTTAATCCCCAGCGTCTGTACAGCATCAACAGGGGTCTGAAACCGGGAGTACAACGATCTGGTACAAGTTCACGGGTAGTCAGTTACGGGTTTGACTGCCGTTCCAGGGTACTTTCACGAGTAGAAGGTTGTGAAAACCCAAGTTACGAGTGCTTGGAACACAGCATAAGAGGAGACCATGTTAAGCAAGCTCTGATGTCTAAGTTAGGGTGAGCAGACGTCCCTGGTTTCCGGGGACAGTCAGGGTTTCCGGGGACAGTCCCTGGTTTTGGTGACCTGTCCCCGGCTGGATCCGTCCCCGGAAATGTCCCTGGTTTTCACTGTGACTGACAGACCCGTAATTGGAATGAAAGAAAGAAAACACTGACCAAACAGAGCCAATCGAGCAGCGCTGCTCAGAGCTCGGATAGGTTTTAGAAGCCGTATTTCACGATGCTAAAATCACTGATTATTTACATGGAGTCTGGTGGGTTTAGAGAACGCAATTTTGCGGACTTTTATGTTTCAAAAAAGGATCTTAATTTTTAACAGAAAGGTTGACCTCCTTAGAAATCCTTTCCATAATGTTGTCTAATGGGGGAAACAGCGTTAGGTCTAGTGTCCCCGTTTTAAGTTTTACCAAATTAAAACATGACGTGTTTTGGAGGTATATTTGCTTCTGAGCTGAAAATGTCCCCGGATTTTGTCTGAGAAATCTGGTCACCTTAGTCTAAGTATCTGGTATCTCTGTCTCTCTCTGTGTGTGCAGGACTTGTAGTTATTGTTGTACAGAGACCCTCAGTCTTCTAAAGATAAGAAGTTATTTTTACTTCTTTTTAGTCATGTTTTTCATTTGACATAAACCCAACTTAACATGTGTTTCTGTTATGACTCCAGCATCTTGAGCCTGCAGTGCTTTGCGTTTGCTCTAACCTGAAGTCTGTTTGTCCTGAGTTTCCTGAACACATCCCTGCTGATTTTCCTACGATGCACACCTGCTGTTATCTGCAATCTGCACACCTGGTCCTGATTGTCACCTCTGCATCATATTAGGTGTGACCAGACATCCACTCCCTGCTGGATCGTTAGCGTAACCATTAATCACCTGGATCACAACTCACGCCGGCCTGGCCGACGACTCCTTAGTGGCATTCTGGGATCTGCCCAAACCCTCCAGCCTCCTTATTCCACCTACTGCCAACCATCTTGACTTACCCACTTCCATATTCACACTGCAAATAAATACTCACCTTATTATTCCAACTTATCATATCCTGGTCTGCTTCTGGGTTCCAGTTCTAGACAACTCATGACAGTTTTACTTACTGATGTTTAAACAAACAAAAAACAAGCAAAAAGTGCAGATTGCTGCACTACAGGCCTGGCTGAGAACATAGTCTTTATAGTCCTATGAAGAGGCGCTGACCCAGGTGGTCAGTGGTCAACAGCTGCAGTAAAAGCTCAGAGGTGTAGTGCATGGGCTGCAGCACATGTTTTATTTAATTCTTAATTTCTAAAATATAGAGTATTATATTCACTTGTTGATATGTTGATATATGAATTATTTTGCCCAGTAGTTAAGCTCATAGGAATGAAAGCAATTGGATTTGCAAAGAGCATTGTAAGGAATCCAATCAGTTTTTTTTGTGGTAATTTGGTTAAAAAGAAACCCATATTTCAGATAAAGACATTTTTTAAAGGGCGAAGATTTGACCCGAAGACAACAGGAGGGTTAAAGACATCATGTCCACTACTGCATGGATGGAGGGACAGAGTGCTATTCATGTAACAGCCTGGAGCTATTGGTTGGAAGCTGAAGGAAACTCAAGAATTTGAACTCTGAAGTGCCAAGAAGCTCATTCCCCCCCCCCCCCCCCCCCCCCCCCCCCCCCCCCCCCCCCCCCCCCCCCCCCCCCCCCCGCCACTGGCATCTAGCAAACTTATTTTTATTCCATTCCTCCGTCTACATTTATTTTGCTTGGCATCGGTTTGTTTTGTTCCAATGTTTCAACCAAATTCATTTTACAGAAGGCTACATGCGCATGGCATTCAATCATGGCACCATGATCTTAATGTGAAAAACACAGCCTTTATCAGGCCAAATCCCAAAGTTGAGGGAAATGCCGTGAGTAATGCATCCAGAAAACGTTGACTGCCTAATGATGTCATTCATGAACATTTCAGTAGTGTGCAACATTAACAAGAACAGATTCATGATTTCTTTATGTTCATCCTTGTTTCCTAGCAACTCACTTGATATGTTTCGATTTCTAACTTGCTAGCTGAGGAATTGTTCGACATTTTGAAAGTTACTTTTATTTGCTTTGGATCAGAGCCGAGATGTGTCCCGATCCTGGATTTGGTTTAACTTCCTGTTTTATTTTGAAGGCTCTTCTTGTGTCTTGTCCTGAAGGAGTTTTCCCGCCTTTGTTATTGTGTGCCCCGGCCTGATGTGTTCCACCTGTACCTGGTTCCCACTGACCCTCCTGTCCTTGGGTGTGTTAGTAATGTTCTGGTGTTTCTGGGTTGCATTGTCTGCGCATGTTTCTGGCGCCCGGTGCTAAGTTACCTAGTGTTAACTTCTCCAGTGTTTAATATGTCTTGTCTTTTTGGATTCAGCTTTTGTTATTAATGTTGCTCACGTTTTGATTCATCAACCTACCTCCTGCATTTGGGTCCTCCTTTTCAACCCACAAACCGTGACAAGAAGATTGATCCCACACTGGAGATGGGGAAACAGCTATCCTGGCTCTGTAAGTACATTTGCAACCACCCACTTCTTGAGGCTTGCAAAATAACATGTTTGGCATGGTTAATGTTGTGGTTTTTCCCATTTAATTGTGTTAAGTTATTCCCTGTTTCCTTGTCTCATGTGTTTCTGTTATCGGTGTTTTGCCATGTTTTTTTTTTTGCCTTGCTTCAGATTCCTGTTTTACTTTGAAGTGTCTGCTACTTCCTGTCTTCCTGTGTTTTGCTCGCCTCTGTGATTCTCTGCCCCGCCCTGATGTGTTCCACCTGTTCTTCAGCCCTCATGTTACCTTGTGTGTTAGGTCTCTGTCCTGTCTGTGGATGATGTCAGATCATTGTGTTTTTTCAGCCCAGGTGTTGCTGTGGTTCTTATTTGAGGCCCTGTTCTTTAGTCATCGCTGTGGTTTGGACAGCCTTTGTGCTTCAGGACTCCCTCTGTTGTATCAAGTTTAATTTATTAAAACCTCAAACTTTCCACTGCCTACTCGTCTCTACATTTCTGGGTCCCCCATTCCCCACCCCTTGACAACGTTATCTCATTTTAATCTGGACAGAAACTAAAGTGCCCAAAAGACAAAGATCCCACAGCGGTTTAAGTGGCAGACTCTTCCTGGGGGCAGTGATGTTGTAGAGTTGTGTCGTCGACATAAAATGCGTTACTTTGCCTAGGCTACAGCCACGCTATGTTTTAACTTTAAAACAACATTTTCTAATTACAGATCTGTCCCCAGAAGCAGTTTAGCCCTTTCAGAACTGATCTCCGTCCATACTAACGGCTGAAAACGCACATCACAGACCATTCACGTACACCGGGGCAAGCATGTGCCAATAACACACAAGAATTATTGCCTGAGTAGGTGGCAGTGGTATTATGAAATGCAGAATGTAACATATGTAATATGCAACAGCTAGGTAGCAGAAACGGCTGGAATTCATTACCCATGTTTAAGGACTCGTAGTCAAAGCCAATGCTTTTTACTTCAGAAAAAGAATCACGTAACAGGGGCCTGGCGAATCAGGGAAGGACGTGGTTTGACCCAATCAGGAAGCCAAAGTAGGGGGTCTGCGTCGTCGGTCCAGGCCACAACCCCAGAGTTTTATTTTAAAAGAATATTTTTGGGGGCACCTTCATTAAAGTGACAGTGGATGGACATGAAATGGGGAGCAAGATGGGGGATGACACGCAGCAAAGGGTCGGAGTCAAACCCGGGTCGCTGCAGGACTCAGCCAACATGGGGGGCACGCTCCTACTGGGTGAGCTAGAGGTCGTCCCAGCCCCAGAGTTTTTAAATTAAAACAGAGTCGGTAGCTCTGCCATACAGACATGAGTGGTTTGGATTCTTTCATCCTTAAAAGAAAATAAGCATTTTTCCCACAGGGTTAAACCCTTACTTTACACAAACTGGATTTGTTGTACAGATCATTGTGCATTCAGTTGCTTTAAACATTTATTTAAGCTTCTAATAGATATTTTTCTCACTTTTATGTTATCGGCTTGATTTTACTTGTATGACTCATTGCAAGTTGTTCCCTTGTCATCTTCTATCTCCTTACAAGCAGCGTATCACGCAGGCCTTCCACAGCCAGTCGGTTCTAAGATTAATTTGATAGTGATCTGGATCAGACTTCTCTGCTGGTAGTGCAAAAAAAACTAGAACATTTGGCAACAGTAGTGATGAAATTGGACGTCGTGCTGTTGAGAGTCTTCTGCTGTTAGCAGAGCCAGTACACCTCTGTGAAACTCACTCCGGGTTGTCTCCTCTGCAGAAAGTGATCTTTCCCTGTCCAGATGGAACAGCGAGAGATATATTGAGGGACTTCAAATCTGTCATCTCCTTCACTTCTCAAACACGTCTGTTGAATTAGAAGGTATTTTGGGGCTTTGGACAAACTGAGTGCAGAGTGATGTCGAGTAAAGTGAAAATCAGCAGGGAGCTTTTCACTTCTTGTTTTTTTTATCCATGTGAAACCAAATGAGAGGAGACATACCACTGTGGAAGAGGTGGATGGATATTCCTGCCACCTGCAGCGCACAACATACTGAAAAGAACTATTTCCAAGAGGCAAATGGCTTTCAGCCTCACACTGTCTTGGCTATTTAATGAGATGCCCCCCCACCCCCCCACCCATGTGACGAGACATCATTTTATGTTTCTTTTCTTATTTGTGCCTCTTTCTTGCAGTGCAGTCTGGGATCTGATGGAATCTGAAATGCGCTGTGTGTATGTTTTATTATGAATGTGTTTTTTTTCGGTGCAGGTTACAAAACCAAACCCCTTAATTAGGGTTAAGCATCACTTTCCAATAATTTAGCAATTGAATGGCTAATGAATAATTTTGAAGTAATTTCTACCTAATAGGACTTACATTTTTCAGTTATGTACAAGTGTAGAAGGATTATAGTAGATGGTTTTTATCCCTTAACAAGCTAATAAACATCGCTGAATTTTCATCTTAAATTTACACGAAGGCACTTAATCTTCATAGATAGAATTTACCCCATTAAACACTCTTAAACCATGTTCATAATCCATAATAAAAAGCTAAGTGTTTTACAAACTATTGTCAAATATTTACATAAAAAAAGAATGTTGACTAACCCTTAAAATCTGGTGATATAAAATTGAGGTATTATACATAGTGGTTGTGTTTACTTGTGTGTGTGCGTGTGTGAGGCAGACTGAGCTAAATAATATAAAAGCCTGGTGAATTTATGCACCTTGATTAAATGTAGTTGCAGATCACATATTGCGAGCAAACGTGTGTTACCTTGGCAACTGTTGATCACACTTCAGCCCCTTTATTAGTCCCTTAGAAAAGCTGGCAGAGTAAAAGGCATATTATCGACAGTATTCTAGGGTGCTGTGAGAGTTTCTGCAATATCGTCCAGATCTTTGTTTATTCCAAACAAATGGATGCACAGACCTTCGCTGAGTTAACAGTAGCTGTCTGTTGTCTTGCGTTTGTACAATTATTTCCCTGTAGTACTGGCTTCATTCTTCATGGGGCTTTTTGTCAGAGTACACAGGACAGGTAATAGCATTCTCCTTTTGGACAATTTCGTAAATTATCTCTATTAAAGATGATGTATCAGGGAGGAAAGTAGAGCCTTGAATGAGAATATAATGCCTCTCAGATGGGTAATCATGTACAGTACAAATCACAAAAAAGTTTTTCATCAGGTCCAAGTCCATGTTGAACAGTGCGAGGAAAATCCACTTTGAATACTAAAATATGTTTGGCATTTCTGCACGACTATTTTAATAAATTGATACAAGCAATAAATAACTGATTTGCCAGAGAGTTCATAGCTTGCAGTCATGTGCTTGGCACACACGCTCATTTTCATTTCATTCTTTGAGTTAAATAGAGAGAAAGGAAGCAGTTTGGTTTAATTCTTCATCCTTATACCTGCCTGAGGTTATTGTCTAATTGATGTTGATCCTGCGCGCTTTTGTATAGTATCAGAGATGAGAACTGTATGGATTAGTCCAGATTCAGCGGCAGATCTCGTCCTGTGGTCCTACCTGACTCTGCTGAGAGACCGGCGTCAGAGTACACTGAACCTGAAAGGAGATTCCAGAGACCGACTTCTGGGATCAGGCATTTATAAGGAAAAAATGTTGTGTGCTACATTGTCAAACTAGGCTCTTGTGTTCCACTATCACGCACTAAACAGGACTACACAGAACAAAATGGCCATCTGTTGTGCATAAAACTCCTTTCTGTCGGACCCGGGTCATTTTGTTTAGTTTGATCCCAGCTTTAAAGACTCCTGTGGACCATTCGGGCACTGGCGCTTTATGCGTGCGCTGAATCTATACTGTACAATGTGTTTCTGTTTTTAAAGATGAGACTCTCATGAGATGAGACTCATTTAGGATAAAAGTCTGTTAACTGATGCCGTTTTTTCTGATCTCAGCATATGGAGCGCTGATGCACTGCTTTATGTTGATTCCCAGGTGGGAAATCCTAGTGAATCTCTCTCACAGACACACACACACACACACACACACACACACACACACACACCCGCTAATGAACATGTCCAATGATAGATTACAGAGAGAAAAGTCTCCAGAGACAGATCAAAAGAGACTCTCTTAAACACATGCATACCTCAACACTTGTTAGATCCTCTTTTATTCCTGCACACATGCATGTATGCACACTAGGCAAAGACACAACCCTACACACACACACACACACACACACACACACACACACACACACACACACACACACACACACACACACACACACACACAATATCACCAGCTATCTCATCTAGGACAAGTGTGCTGTGCTGTAAATTCCCACTAAAACAATGTGTGTTCACACATTAGCATACAAGACGGAAGCAGCACCAGGAATAAAGCATTCAAGACAGATACCCTCTCTCTGGAGTTTAAATGAGGTATCTGATTCTGCACGAAGAACGGTACTGCCAAATCAAAGCATTTTCAAGCAACAAGTCTGCTGTGTGATTTCTGCTCCGGTGTTTTGATCAGAAACACTGTAATGTGCTCAACCTTTCGTTTCTCTGCAGCGTGCCTGGATCTTCTGACAGAACACATGGGATCAGAGCGAGGCCTCCTCTGCTCCTCTAAACAAGCTTTGTGTTGTTAGTGAGAAGGGTGCCGCCATCCAAAGTCGCAGAGCAACGCTGAGTCAGAGAGACAAGCTGTTTGCTATTGTTATTTGTTAACTCCCTACACAAAACCGAGGACTTTTCTCACTAAATTCCTTATGGCAAAAAAGCAAGCCAAAACATTAGCCAAGTTACAAATCCAACTCTCTCTTTAACCTACTGGATGAAGGGTGGGTGTGTAGGGCCACATGACAACTTCCTGTCTAGATTTCGACCAATTAAAGGACACCTTGGGAGGGGAACAGACAGGTAACAAGTGGTGATTAGTGGCTGTGTTCAGGTGAGCCAAGTGGGCATTTAGTCATGGAGAGTGGCTCCACAGTCATGTGATTACACAGGCATTTCTATCAGTAACTCAAGCAGTAACTCTAAGTACTATAGGCCACAAATCTGGAGAAAATCAGTTACAAAAAATTGCTTTTGTCCCTTATTAAGGGAGGCTGGGGGAATATGAGTTCCCCCAGCCTGCCTATGGCCCCCCAGTGGCTAGGTATGGTGAGAAAGGTGTAAACCAAGCCCTGGGTATCCTGCTCTGCCTTTGAGAAAATGAAAGCTCAGATGGGCCGATCTGGAATCTTGCCACTTAGAGAGAGGGAATGACATGCAGCAAAGGGCCGCAGGTTGGAGTCAAACAGGCGGCCGCTGCGTCGAGGAGTAAACCTCTACATATGGACACCCGCTCCACCAGGTGAGATAATCCGGCACCCAAAAAACGTAAACAAATGCCATTTCTTTTAACAGTCTACAGTGGGAGTCCATCTGCCTATGCTTACACAATGTAATGATTTTTTATTTGAATTTCATTGTCTGATAAAAAGGCACAGGCATTATCTTACAACTAACCACACACAAGTCAGAGGCTGGAAATATTATTTTATATATTCCTAAACCCAGATGGTGGCTTTCTGTAAGTATTTGACATAAACATTTTTTCCCTTCAACCCAACTGGGTGACATGGGGTTAATGAATGGCTTCAGGCTGCGTGGAGCCTCTTCCTCGTCGTGACTAATCCTAATGACTAATCCTGTTGTAAACGATAGACCCATCACTCTTTCCTTTACAATGTGTCTCACGCGGCCTATTTCTGTACAGTACCATCCACACGGCTGCTTGGAAGAGATATCAAGAGTTTATTTTTTAACTGTTTAGCATGGAAACAACTTATTGCTACTATGTCATTTATAGACAAATTGTTCATCCTGCTGTATGCCGTGAGGTTGTCTGGTTGACTTGTACATTATCAGTAGAGGAGGTTTCTCTAATGTTGCTTTTACACCTATAGTTCGGTGTACTGGTGGTGAAGCTATCTTAATTTAGCACATAGGTGTAATTTATAGGGGTGATGCAGGCTTTACACCCCCCCTCCCCCCTCCATTAATTAATACTGGCCAGTGCAAACCACCCCAAAAACCTATTATAATTTCCTTTACATAAGTAATGACATTTGCACCTTAAATTGATGCAGAGAGGCACAAATTGTTGCAGAAAATTCACCAGAATGCTAAAAATGAAATGTCAATGAAGTCAATTTTGCTCGAAAGTGAAAATCTCAATCCCCCCCAATGTTGAACCCAAAGTTACGACCTCGACTTAGCAGAGTGGCGTAACGAGCCAACGCCTGGCCCTTTAGCAGGATTATCAAGGCAGGAACTCCGACTATAGCACCTCATGACGGCACAATGTCCACGAGTGGGCTACCATAAATAGGACAGGACAGGATCATAGAGACACAGCGTATTTGAGAAAAGATGACTGAGAAAACCAGAAGTAGCACAACAACAACGAAAACATTAGTGAATGCGCACCATAACACGAAAATAATCACACGAGGGCGGCCCCTCCTGGATTTTGCGGCTTTTTTGTTAGACGGAAATATTGGATTTTGTTGGAGCTTTTGTGAAAGTTGCGATAAAAGTTGCGATGTTTCTTGCGTTTGTTTTTTGTATAGTTCTTTAACAACAAAAATAACTTGTTTTGGGGAGAATAATAATTATTACTATTAATTAATTACTCTGGGCTGAAATTTCCTAGTAACCTTACCAAAAAGGCTCAGGATGTTGGTATATGATGAAAGTGGCTGGTGGATTTAAGACAAAAAATAACTTATTGAATGAATCAAACATGAACATGTCTGTAAGTGGCTTGTTGATCTTTCCCTTGTTAGTTAGTTTCCTATCCTGGGCCGGGACACATTCATACGGTTTTACAAAGGACTTATTGGACTTTAACAACGAGCAGAGCTCTCCACAATTTAGGTCCTCCTGTCCATCTCTTCTGTGCTTTTTTTCCTGCATCCACCGTGTGTGTTTGTGTGTGTTTGTGCATGTGTCTCCTCCATGGATGTATTAAGACAACGGTCTCTGAAACAAGGACACGAATTTGACCCGTTCTCACTCCTGCTTGGTCAGTGTCGATCAGAGTCTCAGATCAGATCAGATCAGAGACTGCTGGGATTGCTGGGATTGCGAGTAATGGAAATGCGATGGGGAGCCCTGGCTGTCAGTCGACATCTTCCAGCCACACGGGCCCCTGATTGGTCCGGGCCCTTAAGCACCGCTTACCCTACTTACGGATAGTTACGTGTCTGACTAAGAATAAAGGATGGAGACAGTGTCTGGAAACAGCTAGCCTGGCTCTGTCCAAAGCTAACCAAACTTGCCAACCAACACCTCACTAATTAACTTGTTATGTCATTTGTTTAATCCATACAGAAACCAACGTGTAAAAACGGCATGTTGCCTTTTGTGTTTTGGGACAGAAGGACGGACTGAAGTGCACGGCTCACAGGAAAGGTTGTTTATTGAGGAAATAGGGGATGGGGGAGTGGGAGCAGGAAGGTGGATGGCCGGAGCACGGGACAGGACGAATGGACCCCCCCATGACACTTTTGTATTACTTCCTGGCTGGGCAGTGGGACCAGTCACATCCTGGAGTCATCCTGTCAGTGTGGGGTTGCCAGGCAACCAGCTATTGCTAATGCAATTTAGTTGTCTAGGCCTATGAACATAGCCTATATGAACGTAACATTTAGGAGAGTTGTATGAAACTAATCTATAGTCAAAAAGATCCAGAGTATTTTTACGCCTTTACGACAGATGTTTGTTCACTGACCAATTCAATAGAGTAATGAATTTAATAAGCTGGCCCCCTCCCTGGGTGACTGCTGGCTCAAACCCCTGGAAACCCCATGTTAATGAAGGGTCATGTGATGCGCTAAATGCCATATGCTTGGTCTGCTCTCTTAATGGGGGCTTTCACAGCCAGTTAGCAGCTCCTCAGTCACGCTCAGCCATCAGACAAATATGAGAAAACTGCTCATCCCACAATATTTTGCCTCTTTTGGTCTGGTCTTCGGGCTCCTCCGCCACCACCACCGATGTCTAAATTCAATGGGGGGGCTGATGGTACTCTTCACCTATATAGATATACAAAATATTCGTTTAGCGATGAAATCTAATCGCCAAAGACTTTTTACATTTCATTGAGCTGTACATTTGCATCTCTGCAACACGTCTCTCCTAATTGAACCCTCCTAACTGAACCCTAACCCTAATGCCACCGTAGCCAACAGGTGCTGCATCGTATTGTAATAGTGTCTTCTGAATGCATCTTATGTCATCACAGTATGTTTCAGATCTATTTTAGATCACATTCATATTGCTTCTGGTTGTGTACTTTGTCTCATATCGCTGCTGGTGTTACAGTGAAAAGCAATTTCATGGCAAGTTGGTAAGGCTCCATTGTGTCTGAAGATGAATGCTGTGTTAGTACGTGGCTTTGGCGAGTATGGCAGATGCTCTCGGTTCAAATGCACTGCCGAGTATATGAGAGGAGCGGAGACGATCAGTGCTTGAGAGGCTTGACGTCCACTCATGGCCCATTTCAGTCCTTCTCACTAGATTGCATTTCTGCAATTATGGCTTGTTCCTCTCCACTGAAGTGGTATGCACAGAAATCTCTTCATCTTTTTGGAGAAAGGTTGCAAATGTTCTAATAAAATTGTCTTTTTTGTACATTAACATTGCAACGTTTAGTTTTAAAAGAACATCTTTTGCTACATTCCCCCTCTCATTGGGTTCAACTTGAACACGCCATGGGTTGTGGACCAACCATGAGCAGCTGCCCCTCCCCTTCGACCCCCTTTTTCCATGCACTAACTGCAATGAGACACAGACGCACACACTTTTGCCTCTGGAATGGCATTGGAATTGAATTAGCCCAGGGTGGCTTAAGCATGTGGGCATGTGTGAACCTGTTAGCGGGGTGCGAGTGCATCATCTTTCACAATCAGCCGGCTGTGTGATGTACCCGGGAAAATGAGGCTGCTGTTGCTCTGCAGATGGAGCGGCGCCTCGCTGGTGAAAATGTATTTGCGAGACAGAGATAGAAGGACAAAGATGAATGAGAAGGGCCGAGGCTGGAATGACTTGATTTGTATGTTAGGGTCACACATTACTCTTAAAAGCATGTGGGCGTCACCATACAGAAGGCGAAGTTTGTTCTGAACATTTTGATATTAAACACATGGGGATCAGTTATATTCATGCTATAAAGGTCAATTGAAGAAGATATGTGAAAATGCCCTCAGACCTCGAGGGATTTCAGGGCTCACTACTGTGGGAATTAGTAACAGTGAGAAACGTGTTGCATCACCTTCAGTCCAATGAGTTCCCTCTGCTTCCTGTCTGTGTGATTTAACTCGCGTGTCTGCTTTGAAAGCACTTCAAGGAAGGAAACGTAGTACTCACTTGCCCAATGAGACTCTGTGGTTGTTTTTACCAACATTTTTATATGGACTATTGTGTCTAACGTACTTGAAGCACAGCCTTGAAAAGCTATTCATCCACGCGATGCATATCTGTGTGTTTTCTTTACTGAAATTACCAGTGAGTTTTCAAAGCAGCCCTTGAGGAGGAAGCGTTCATGTTGCTTGGTGACAATGTTATCACATGGCAATCCAGGAAATGTCACCCTGCGGTTTTGGGCTGCGAACAGTTCTGTGACTGTGCTATCTCTCTGTTCCCATACCACAGTGTCTTCCCCAGGCGTTGTTCCTGTAGTTGTTTAAGATGAATCTCAGAGTTTGCTTTAGTCGGCTGTTGTTTGCCATAGATTTTCAGATCATGCATAGTTCTTTCAGCCAGATAAAATAACGTTATGATGGAGTAACCGGGGTGCTCTTTCTAGATTTAGAGCCTAAAGCTTTGTTGAAAATAAAAGCCTAATAAATGTGGAATGTCTGATGTCTGAGCAAATCTAACATGACAATTTAAAGGGGTCCCTTCTTCACAATTCTTTGATAAATATTAAGATAAATATGCCATTATTTTTATGAGAATAAAGTGACAAGAAAACGGTTTTGATTATAAAACAGAATATTTAATATGATTTAATTTCACATGTCAGATCTCATATTTTATTTCATTATATTTTTTCACAAACAATTAAAACCAAATTTTAAAATCTAATTTTTCTCTCACAGTGGCCGTTATACTCTGTGGTTTCCTGATGCTCACTGGAGAGTATTTACACTTTATTGTAGTGTGTAATTATTTGTCTCTTTCCTAAAATATAAATCATAGTTGAGCAGCCATAGGCCATGTAATGATAGATTCATATCACATTTTCAGCACTATACACACTGTGTTTATTGAACTTCTTTTATAGACTTCCATCAAAGTCAATAAGCGCCTCCTTAGCCCGCACTCGGTGCTTATCGACTTGCCATGGGGGGGGGCATGTAAATAAAGCAGAAGTGTGTTTCAGACGGAAGAAAAACTCCACGCATCGTTGCGCCATCACACCAACAGGAGCGGCTCTGGAGAGCAATCAGTGCTGACTACAGCCGTCATATTGATGGATCTATCAGCCACTGGCTGGGCTCCCAGAAGCCCCTGGCTCTGTGGTTGGGCCATATTGTCAGCTCAGTTTGACATCAAGCACCAGGAATCCTAATCCTTCGCTCGTGCTCAACCACCTACTGACAACTTTAATTACAGCCTCAAGACTCCAAACGAGACCAAAGAACCACGTTTTATGGTGGAGATAGGAATATGTTTATTAAGATGGGGTCTATGGTGGTGAAAATAAACTCTGCTCAGTTGTTATTGTTGTTGAGTCAAGAGTAACACTCCCATACTTATTTAACCCTTCAGGTCAAATTGACCCACTTCAAATTTTTCCAAGAAGAAAAATGGTACAAGTTACATTTTTATTACCTGAAATCAACATCCTTACCTTATTTTCTTTGATAAACATGTATTCTTGGCTCAATTCAGAAAGTTATTCTGGATATGATACTTGTGTTTTTTCTATAATGGATTTTTAACATGAATTATACAAAAAAACTAAATCCCACTTCCATTTTTAAACGTGTTCTAGTTCCCTAAACACGTTATCTCAGTTGTTTGAAATTGAGATAAAGACAATATTTGTTAATAGATTATGAAGTAAGATTTTAAATAAATGTATCTCCACCGTAAAATGATGCATAAAGGTTTGTCAGAATACAGGAAAATGATCTTCAAAGCAAACAGGTACTCTATGCTGACAAAGCAAAGTATTCTTTTGGAAGTAAAACATGGAGGATTCATTTGTTCATGTATTGTTAGGTTGCATTACTGTTCTTGAATCTTACTTCACAATCAGGTCTGGACAATGAGGTAAAAGCTTTTTATTCATTTATGTTGCACAATGAAAGCCTAAAACATATGTATGTCACTTGCTGTTTGATAAGGGAAAGTAGAGGACATACTGCACTTCAATTAAGGGGAATGGGTTGCTCTTCCTTGTTGCAGCCTCTTAATCCACCTAACCATGACCAGAGGTAAAAGACTAGGTAGGATGCAAAGCTTAAGGAAAGCTGAGGCAGAGTATAGCGCAGGTATGCATTTCTTCTAACTCCCTCCTCTCCTCCTCTCACCACTGTGCCTGAAAGGTCAGTGGCAACTAGCGAAAAGTTAAAATAATTTTAAGTTTGAGCGCACTGCGGCTATGTCGAGCGGTGCTTCGCGCTGGGGCTAGGCAATGTATCGATACTGGATCAATTTAGGCTGGGTATCATTCAAAGAGTTTCTGTCAAACTAGTTTCACCAAATCTGGTTTTTGGCTGGGTTTGTCTCTCCTGTCAACAGGTACACCAGTCGGACTGGGGTCTCTGAGCTGGTTGTCATCGTCATTCAGGAAACACTTCTCCATCTGATGTCCTCAGACACCACAGCTCCTTCTGGTTCAGCCACAGCTGTCAAAGCAACACACAAATCCTCTGCCTTCCTGTTACGTGCTATGTGTCTAAATAAACGTGTTCCTTCCCCTCCAGGAGCTAAGTAGCTTTGCCCAACAGTCCTGCCTCTCTCCAGACCTTGATAAGGGATGCCTTCTGGGCTTTGATCTCATAGTCCAGACTGTTTCCTGTGCCAAGAAGGCAAACACAGGAAGTGTGGGATTTTGGGCTGTAACACTGCGGTAACAATACGAGTAAATCAGTGCTTAGTGACAGCAGCTCCTAAAGGCCCATGGGAAACTTCCATATCTAGAAAACAGGAAACAACAAAGTGTATGCAAACTCTAAGATGCAAAAATCCCCAAATAATAGATTCAATTAAACATTATGCTGCTCAAGGAAGCCCCTGTGATCTGCAGGCGTAATCATTTAAATGGGTTTGATAGAAATTCCAAATGATGAATTGCTAACACACATCTTTGGGGTGTGGAACTGCACTAAAACAACAACAAGACCAATTCCTAGTTTATTTTGCTAGCTGAAGCATTTTCTAAGTTTTTGCGACATCTTGTTTGGGAATGCTTTGAGCAAACCCAGCTTTTGTTATTGACCTCTTTGCAGAAGGTGACAATGAGCCTTAATGAGGATTATTATGTGATGCAATCAGCTTTGAAGAGTTTTTAAATCCACTTTTAATACAGAAAGTAACAGCTGTTCCTTGATGCCCACGCATTAACTCAACAGATGTCACTGTGTAATCTGGAAGCACACCTGCTGTATGTAATGTGTACAGTATACTGATGTAACATCTGTTTCCTTCCCCTTTCTATGGTATACAGTTCCAACTGAAGATCGAGTACTGCACATGGTCCCTTTTATTTGAAACGTTGTTTTCTCTTTTCTACCACAATGCTAAAATATTAGTTGCTTATTTCGCCCTTTAAACACCGGTGCATGTAAAACATCTTTCTGATGTTAAATTATTGAAATATGAATCAGAGGTGCCATTCTTGCTCGTATACGACCCTTTCGGTTGCTGATTGTGACAAAAATGAAAACATAACCCTTATTCAGAATAGTGCAATAAAAAAATATAAATAAACTGTATGTTCAGTATGTTGTTTAGGAGAATGTATTATCCTGTTTAATTAGTCTGAGCATATTAGAACCAAATAAATTATCGGAGGTTTTAAAAACTGAACGCTGAGCATTAATTGGTTATTGGTTATTATATTCGACAGGCATTTATGAAGTATTAATACGTTTTTATCATGTGTTGTCACATTGCCACTGAATCACGCTTGTATATTTTAGCTGGAAAATTGGCACAGTGAGATTTCAGCTGTGTGTGTGTGTGTGTGTGTTTGTGCGTGTGCGTGCGTGTGCCAACCGTTCTTGGATGTGAATTTGTGGGTAAGGACGAACAACAATTTAAAGAACTTTTTGTCATGTAGTTGTAAGAGCTGTGACCCAATAAACAGTCCCACACCTGTTCCTGCCAGTGTGTGTGTGTGTGTGTGTGTGTGTGTGTGTGTGTGTGCATCCATCCAGACCAAAGTGACGACTTTCGCTGTTGACACAACCTTTTCACCTTTTAACACACCCCGGGCTGTTCAGTGTCAACAGATTATGAAAGCCTTGTTAGGACAATTGCATGTTACAAGACCCTTGATCTTCACATGGTTCCTGTACTGTAGAAGAATTGACTCTCCCTGCACAACATTTGCGCGTATGCTCTGCATTCACAATGTACAGTGTAGTGTGTGTTTCTCGTTTTCCAGGTCGCATTCAAGCCAGTGAACATGCAGGGTCGTGTTTAAACCAATCATAGGATTTAGATGAACTAGTGTGAGAGTAGTCCATATCCACGACATTCTGCCTGCCAGGATTGTTCCATTGCCACTGGAAGTTCCGCCAGATGTCCCCCATTGCCAGCTGGATGTCCGTCACATGCCTCTTTATCTGTGTTTCCAGTAAATCCAGTTAGCTAGCTAGACTATCTGTCCAATCAGAGGACTATTGTTACCTGGTCCTCAGATCTCTGCAGGGTAAATCCAGACAGCTAGCTAGACTATCTGTCCGATCTGAGGACTATGGTTACCTGGTCCTCAGATCTCTGCAAGGTAAATCCAGACAGCTAGCTAGACTATCTGTCCAATCTGAGTTTTACTTCTGAACGTACCACATGTTCCACTAAAACAAGTTTCTTCCAAATGCTGTTTAGAAGAGGCACCGTGGCTCCGTCCGGTGCTTAGCGTCACCCAGAAGTTTGTGATTGGTTTGAAGAAATGCCAATAATAAAGCAGAGCACATTTTTTCTTCCATCCTGGAATGCTGTGGGAACTTCCTCCGCAGTGCTATGGAAGAAGGTCTGGAAAAGCTGGATTAATGTGAGAGGAACCACTATGAATCTTTAATCTAAGGTCCAGCAATAACGTCACATCATATGATTTGCACAGCACTTTGCATTAAAATAACCAGAAAAATGGACTTCGGCTTATGTGAACCAATCGAAATCTTCGATCACAATCAAACACTAAGGCTGCATTGAAAAAAAGCATCACCAACCACAAGTCTGCAAGTCTTCTGCCTTCCTTGTGACTCACATGCCTGGAGAGCAAAGAGAGGTCTTGTTTGTGAAAGCCCCATCCTGACCCACACAACGCCGTCCAACTCCCATGGCCGTGTGAGCCGAGGCTGACGGCCGACTAATGAATCTCGCCGAGGCTTCCTCGCAAACAGCCTCATGAATTAGTCATCACCTTCCCTTGACCTGTACAGTGATACCATCTCAGCCAGCCTCGACAGCCCCCCGAGGATCACAGAGGTTATGTAAGTTGACAGATAGCAGACTAATGCGAAGACGTCGTGCAGTCAAGAGCTGCAGAATTGTGATTGATGATGGCAATCTGTTGTTTAAGTGCAGCTTGTGTTGCTATGTAAATATATTGTGATGCACTTGAATTCAGTAACACACTGCTGGTATTGGATACACCGGCTTTGTCACTCAATGAAGATTTATGTTCTTCATGTCATGAACTAGCGTAAATTCACAACCAAAGAAGGTAGACCAAACATTCATAAGAATTCAATTAAAACTAATGTATCTATTGTTTTTATGTATTTAATGTATTACTTCAAAATAGGATAAAACATGTATTTCAGTAGAATCTGCAGTGTAGTGAGTGCATGCATGAAAAATTTGCTTAGGCTCGTGCACAGCGCAGCAGCACACACACATGCAAAAGATTAAAAGTAAAAATATGACAGGGCAAATCATCTATACGATGACCTCTGATTGGTTGATTGCCACACCGGGCCACTCGGACTGCCTCCCAAACACCTGCAGGGAAAAATACCCAAGAACCACCCACAGAGTGGGAGGGATCATCGCTATGAGCAAATCAAAATACGCAACAATGAGGTAGGCGTGGTCGCACAACAACCATAATTTAACCTTTAACCGTAAATCTGCCTGTGTGTGACACAAGTTATTTGCCCAAACACATAAGATGGAATGACCCACCTGTACGGGAACTTTATCACTAAGTGGGTAGAAATGGACCAACCCCATTCATGTTGAACCAAAGTTTTGTCTTGCGGACTACAAATCTTCACAAAGTCTTGCAATTTGTTTTAATTTTATGCAATCTATCTCACAAGTATGTCACATTATTAGCTTTTTTTGGCATCTTGTGTTCATCAATAGAGTCACTTCATCATGTGCTGTATCAATGTGAGCGGTCTGCCACGTCTTTAAACTCAATTACTAAAACAATATGCCATGCTGATGGAAAAAATACTTACTAATTCATTACCCTCTTGTGTTTTATGATGCCTGCAATAATGACTGCACATTACAATGTTACCAAAGGCCTTAATGAACAGAATGGAGTGTAAAGGGCTCCACAGAGCACAACATGAAGTATAATTACTATGTCTTACAGTGAAAAATGAGGCTCATAAAAACAAAATAGCAAAAAGGGTCACGTTTGCATTTGCAACATCATTTCAAATCTAGGAAGTTATTTCCCTAGTGTTTTTATATTATTAATCAGCCTCTGTTGCTTAATTCTACAACACAAGTTACAGTATATTTTTTAAAACACAATAGTTACAGTATACCCTGAAATGGAGGCTTTCACACTTGTGCCACATCCAGTTTGTTGGAGATAGCATGTAGCATTAGCAAAGAAGTGCCACCTACAGAAACCAAACCAAATTTAAGCTCTATAAATACATATATTTTAAAATCTAACAAGGATGTGTTGTGTGTCGTTATATTGCCAAAATCCGGCGATTTATTACTTAATAGTGCAACTGTTGGAGCACTTTAAACTCTTTAGCTCCTTGTTTAGTTTTTTTTTAAAGCAAATTTCTTTTTGTTTTCAGCTGGAGGAGACTCAACCAGAGCTAAAAAGAAAGTGAACATTATAGCAATCAAGGTAGGGATCAACCAATACTGTTTTCTGAAGGCCGACAGGACGATTAGTTGTTTAATATGACCGATATGCAATTACAGTGAAATTAAAATCTTTAAGTCAAAATTGAGATTTTGATTTGTCACAAACTTCAACACAAAACTTTGTTGAAAGGCCCTGAAGATCCGTGCAGGTGTTTATAGTTAACGTGGCTGATCAGACCTTTTCCAGGACCGTGTGGGTGCAGATAGACGGAGCGATTGACGACTTCCTGAGCCCACTGTTCCGAAAACCGAAGCAGAGGGACAGACACAGAGCTGTCTTAGAGCCAAAATCATTCATTAATTTTATCACTTATTAGGCAAATGAATCGCAGAGACAGATCCTCTACAAACTGTCAAAAAACGGCCCAAAAATCAACCATGGCCCATAACTGGTCTATCCCTAATTCAAGGTGATATGTCAGGGTTGGGTTTATCATCTTGCTTTGGAATTCTTCTGAGTTCTGGCTTTTGGGAAATATATCTCATGTTCTTGCTAGCACTGTTATGGCGTTTTTCCACTGCTGGTAACAGCTTGACTCGACACGCCTTGACTCGCCTCTACTCGACTCGATTCTTTCTACGTTCGTTTTCCATTGCAAAATGAGTAACGTCTCAGCGTGGCTGGTCACCATAGCTAAGCGTGATGATGTAATTTTTCAACGCGACTCACAACAGCACGTCGGCTACTCGCTACAGCCAGGAGAAAAGTTTTGTTTCAAAAGAAGCTGAAGTAAGCAACAAAAATCACAGTTTGGGAGTTCAGACGTCGACATGACGGTTGTTCGCCGACACAAAAGGGTAAGTTAAGTTTCCTGGTAACGTTAGCTAACATTAGCATGTGTTAGGGGCCCCGGTCACTAATTACTAACGCTATACGCGAGCGTTATATAAAGTACATGAACTTTAGCAACCATGATTACACACCAACATGTGTGCTGTTTGTGTTTCAGAGCATCAACGCTTTGCAAAACCGCCACCGCGGACCATCTGGTGGGCGACGTCCGACCGGTGAGATCTCCGGTTGTGACCTGCTGGGCTTCGTATAATCTTTATATGACTGGGATGCATCTGGGACGGCGGAGCCGGTGGGGACACCGTCACAGGGTGCAGAGGAAGAAGACCGGGATGTACAGGAGGGTTTGATGTGCTACTTGAAAAGCTAAATAAAACCTTTTCTTGGATAACTTGTCTTGTTTTTTTAAAGTAACAGTGTGCAATATTGGAAACGACATAAAGCCCCTAACAGCCCTTAATATTGAACAGTTGATAAGTGTGAATAGTGCGAGTAGAGAGTAGAGAGATTATAGAGAGTAGATAATCTGTCGGTGTCTGGCTAGATTTATTTTTTAAATGTCCATTTGTTTCGGACACACGCTCCTCACTCTTGTCTGCTAACACGCAGTGATCCGACCAACCAGCAGTCTGCAAGTTTTCACGTCACCTTTTGGGCTCGCCTCAGCTCGCTTGGAACCTCGACTGAGGTAGTACTAAAAAATATGTACCTGGTAGCAGGTCCCAGGGACTTGTTTTTGTAATGGAAAACCAAAAAAGGCGAGTAGAGTCGAGGCGTGTCGAGTAGATACCACGCAGTGGAAAACCGCCATTAGATAGATACATGATGTCTGTGAAGTGTAGTGCAGAAACTCCCCAAATCAGTGAGTCTAAAATACCCATCACATCGCTAAAACAAGTAAGCATCGTCTGTCTTGTCTCGATTCGCTGAGGTTCATGTATACACAAACATTGGATACAGATTTGTTGGTCTGAAAATGGGGGACTGGTCACTCTGTTGCACAAGCCATGTCACAACTTCAGATCCAAGAGTGAAGCCATGTCTTGACTGCAAAGAGGGTAAAATAGTGACACATTGTTCACAGATTGTGAGATACCCAACTGAGCATTCGCTCAATCGTGGCATTCTCACATCCAGAAAGGGTCATATGGGACTCGAGAGAGAGAATCACGACCCACTGTGCCTGCGAAGTCACACAAGAGTCACAATCTGTGCTGCTTCTGCTTGGCCAGGCGTCGTAGGTTCAGACAGATGGGAGGGAGAGAGTGTCATCTGGTCAAGGCGTGGCAAGAAGGGCGCCAGGGCAACCTTTGTGTAATTGGGGAGATGGTCTCTGCGGGTTAGCTGCTGAGCTGACACTAAAACCTGTAGCTGTACCACCTACCGGGTACAAGCAGGCTCAGTAAAGCGGCAGCAGCGCTGCTGATCCGGTGTTTAGTGTGCTGGACAGAAAGTATTTAAGTTAACAGATCAGTGATGCTGTTCTGTTTTCATTGTTCTTCGTGCAGTTAGCTGGAAGTGAATGTAGCCGCGGTGTGTTTTTTTATCTGGACTGACTGCACTGGACTATATAATGTGGTACCTAAGTAGGCAATTTGTCTCTGTGTGCTCTGATTAATTGGGCATGCAGTTATCACACCAGTCATAATTTAGTTTGAATGAAAACTCAACTCCTGGCTGTGTTGAAAGAAGGAAAATACAAGAAAATAGCTCCAGTAGTGAGTTTTCTTGAGTGCAGTGCAGTACTTTATCATGGCTTTATTGTAACTTATTCCCTGATATATTGTTTTTATTCAATCAGTCAGTTCATAGGTTATCATGTTTTTATTTTATAGTCATAGTTCATATTTAATTATGATCTACTGCATTGTTCCCTTTTGCACTATCACCATTGCACACAGTCCACCATAGTACCTCACCTTATCATGGTCATGGTCCCCATGTGGACCAAAGTACGAGTGTAGAGTGTGAGGCATTGTACCCCCCCAACTGCTCAGGGTGCTGGTCCAGCACTGGCAGCCCACTCACTCTGACATTTGTTACATTAGTGCATGTGTGTGTGTATTTTAAGAACAGAGTGTAAATTGTAATTTCCCCACTGGGGATCAATAAACTGTATAAGTTATCTATCTATCTATGAAGGTAGCCTAGTACTAGTAGCCTTTAGATTCAAATTGAAAATTTGGTGTTCTGATCTGAGGGTTCCCACTTTCACCCCTGCATACAAATGCAACATGTGTATGATTTAATGCTGTATTAATTGCCATTAGTGAAAGGTAAAAATATTTAATGTACATATATTCATGGATGGATCACTGTATGGACCGTCATTGAGACCCAGAGCCAGATCATCTATTAACTTTTCCTGTTGCAGAATAAGAAAACGCTATTTATTGCACAACCAAGGTTATGTAATGTCTGTTTCTAAATGATTTTAGTTGTTTATTGCACTAAGTTGCAAGTTAATAAAATGTCCCGGAAAAACTAAAGGAACAATTACATTTTTACTGTACTGTGCTTCCCAGGAGAGTGTGTGTTGTTTGAGTTTCCTGTGCATCTTGTCTTCTGTGCCTGGGTACATTAGAGTGGCTCACACTGACATTATACCTGTGTTTGAGGGGGATGTGATTTGTTTATACGTGGTGAGATTGGAACTTTCTCAGGACTGTGTGGGGGTGTCTAGACCATAGACTGTATATTAATGGACAGCTCATGTGTGACGTCACCCATTGGTTGGTGGAGATCTGCTAGGAGTCGTTGAGTTTGCCGTTACGGGCGCAGCCATCCTGGTTGCTGATGTGACAATTTTAGCCGAAGATTTGGGCCCTAATAAATTCTCATCTAAACCCCGACCCAGCTTCAACTTGAGCAGAGGTCTAATCAGCCAGAATAACTGAAATCATCTGTAATAGGTCTACCTTTGCTGCAAATGATGGTGAGATGCAGGTGGATGTAGTTGGGAATCTATCTTTGGCTTCAACTGACTGCACCTGCTGCTGAGTGCTATTAAGACACAGCAGTGTGGGCCCTCTTCACCGTGTTTTGGGGAATATCTCATGCAACCTCTTTTTGATCATATTCTCTTCATTAAAGAGAAAAGGACATATTCAATTTGGATTTCAATCCTGCTTAGAAACCATGCAGCGGACTTCAATTGAGCATAACACGAAACACAAGATTTTAATTGACTAAGTTATTGATTATGGTATAAATGAATAACCGAGGTTTTGTTATTGCCTCAAAGATTTACCCACTGCTCTAATGACCTGGATTATCAGAATTGTATCAGCAGCTGTTGCTTGGCTGGTTCCTTCATTCATTTTGGACCCTGGATTAATGGGCGTATTAGCCTTTCTTCAGTTTTTCAGTGCGGATGTGCACACTACCACTACTGCTCTACGGGCCCTGGATTGTATCCACTGTCATTTCAGATTTGACAAACTTCATTTTTAATATTCAATCACACTGTGACCAAACATGAACTTTTACTAACATAGCTTTATCCCCTTTTCTTCCTCTGCCCTTCTTCTGTCTCTTTGTCTAATTTTGGATACAGAGGGTTATGGAGGGCATTTGCTAGATGTCATGAAACCACATGGAATAAATGACTGGGGGAAATGGGTGTTGAAGATGAAGAGGGTGAGGGATGGAGAAAGGGACAGACAGACAGAGACAACGATGGGTGGATGAAAGTTATGGCACTGCATTATGCATCGCAGATCATCACCCTGGGTGGCTTGTTTTATGGGTTGGTGTCAGGGGTGCTACTCCTGCTTCTCACTCTGTGGCGATGGGCCTGTTGCCATGGCAGCAGCAAAGCCTGCTCATTAGCAAATATTACACTTGGCCTATAGAGAGAGAGAGAGAGAGAGAGAGAGAGAGAGACGGTTGCAGACTATGATGGACAGCAGACAGACAACATTAGGTTTACTATTGGCAGACATACATATGAAAGACTTGAGAAGAAAGTGTGAAACACGTGCATATGAAATGATCTGAATTTATTTTAGAAGATCTTCTTTTGCTAGACGACTCTCAGTTCAGAATTATTCCGATTTTTATTTTGGAAGAAAGTTGTCACCCAGTGAC